>NC_087207.1:35278847-35327652 GCF_015104395.2 Macrobrachium nipponense | reverse complement strand
AGAAAGTGGATGCCTACATGAGACAAACCCATTACTTTATATTTGCTCATGTACAGGAAAAAGTTCTTACAATGCTGGTAGAGAGATACGCTTGCCTCTCTCTTAGTACTCGGCCCAGAGGTCTGACCATTGAGCTCGTGTGTGCACACCCCGATCAATCGGACAGAGGCTTGGATCCCTCCCTCGCTCTTACGACCAGGGAGGCATTCCAGGGATGGACGAACACCAGTCTGTTCATCAAAAGACTCAGATTCCTCCCACCAAGAATGAGTCTTCCTATTGTTAAAGGACCGAGGGTTTGTATTACGTGTCGGAACAAATGACAATTTGTCGAAAATTGCATTTTTCCTAACTATACAACCTGAGGTCCTTTACATATAGTCCCTCCTCATGCCACCCCTCACTCTGCGTATTTTGCATGGGCCAAAAGCAAAAGTGATTTGTTTACCTCCCAGTCGCGCGGCGCGCGACGATCGACAAGCAGTTAACTACCGTTCTCCCCTTGTTCGAAGCTTACGACCGTTCCAGCTGCCGCTAGCTACTTCCTATTGTTAAAGGACCTCAGGTTTGTATAGTTAGGAAAAATGCAATTTTCGACAAATTGTCATATTGTCTTATTTCCAAAAGTTGACAGTCTCTGCTGGTCATACTTTGGACACTCGCACAAGACATGTCTGACTGTTACCAACTCCTTGCACTCCGTACACTCTGGAGCAGAGTCGTGTGGGCTGCTCATTAAGTGTCCATGTGTCAGAAGGGTATGGCCTATACGGAGACGTGTCAGAATTACTTGTTCATGTCTCTCTCTCTGATATGATGAACTCCATTTCCAACATCAGGTTTATTTTTGCTTTAATTTGTTATTTTCTGACTCTTCATTCCAAATATGTTGCCATTTACTTAAAATACAAATCTTTATGTATGTTACATAATCACCCATTGGGAGATTCACACTTGATCTTGTCATTTGAATTGCTTCTTTGGCTGCTTTGTCAGCCTCTTCATTTCCTTTGATCCCTACATGGGCAGGGATCCAACATATTTCTACTTTTTTCCCAATAATATCTAATTTATGAGTGATAATTTAATTTGTTGTACTATATTATTTTTTGGTTTGTAACTCTTGGATGGCTTCTATGGCACTTCTCGAGTCACTAAAAATCGCAAAATTATTGAGTGATGTTTCTTTAATTATTTTTATGGCCGAGGCTATTGCGCAAAGTTCTGCTGTGAATATTGAAGCTGTATTAGGAAGAGAGAATTGGTATGATTTGTCCTGGGACACTGCAGCATATCCCACTCCATGTTCCGATTTAGATCCATCTGTGAATATTGCATAATGTGGATCTTTTCGGTTCATATGTTCTATTGTATGTTGTCTATGGTGTGATGGCGTATATAGTAATTTTTTTTATAAATATTTTTAATTGTGTGCAAGTTTTCATTTTATTCATTGTCCAAGGCGGAGGTAATTTTTACTTCTGGAGGAATTTGTATATTCACATTTAGTGACTCAAACAGTCTTCTAGCTCTAATTGCAAAGGGGGTGGATGATTGTTTATAAAAATATCTCTGAGTTCAAATAATTTTTTTGTTGGAGAATCGCTTGTCCTAATTCTCAGAGCACTCTTCATTATAACAAGCTCTCTATGAAGAGAGAGAGGTAGTTCACCACATTCAACCTGTAAGGAAAAGGTCGGTGATGATTTAAAGGCTCCTGAACATATTCTAAGGCCCTCATTATGAACTGGGTCCAACGTTTTCAGTGCTGCGTCTGACGCCGAGCCATTATACTTCGCTACCGTAATCAATATAGATAGGACTGTTGCTTTGTACAGTAATGTAAGGGTTTTGTCTATCGGCTCCCCAATTAGTGTTTGATAATTTTCTAATTAAGATTTAATGCTTTTTTTTTTTACATTTTTGATTTCAAGTATGTTATGTGTGGTTTCCAGTTTAAATGAGTATCAAACACTAAACCTAAAAATTTTGCAGTTTGTCTAATTGGTATACTATGATTTCTGATTTTTAAATCTATTACTTCATCATTCATCCATCTTTTATCTTTATAAAATACTACTGCTTGAGTCTTATGTATGGATAACTTAAATCCTACAGATGAGGTCCATTCATTTATTTTTATAATACTTTTATTAATGATGCGTTCTGCATGTTTAATACGAGAGGCTGAATAATATATGGCAAAATCATCCATGTAAAGGTTGCTTTTTAATTCAGTGGGTAGATTTTTATTAATATCATTAATTGCCAGGGTAAACAGTGTGCCACTAAGGACACTTCCCTTTGGAACACCATTTTCAAGTGGAAGGTTCTCGATAATACATAATCGATTCTCACTTGAAAGCTACGATTTGTTAAAAAGTTTGGATGAACCTAGGTAAATGTCCACAAATGTTGTTATTTTGTAAAGTTTTTAATATAGGGTACCTCCAGGTAGTATCATAAGCCTTTTCGATGTCAAAAAAGACTGCTACAGTTATTTGCTTTCGCTCAAATCCTCTTCGTATATGGTCTTCGAGGTTAGAGAGAGAATCTAACGTAGATCTGTTGCACTGTGACCCAAATTGAGTGGGAGTCAAGATTTTATTTTCTCGAATGTGCCATGTTAATCGAGCATTTACCATTTTTTCTAGTAACTTGCACAAGCAACTTGTTAGAGAAATGGTCTGTAGTTATTTGCATCACTTGGATCTTTTCAGGTTTGGGGATAGGAATTATTATAGCTTTACGCCATTCATCAGGAAATAAATTTCTAAGCATAAATGATTATAAAATTGTAACAAGTATGTCTTCGCCAGAGGTGCTAAGTGGCAGATCATCAAAAACAAATATTGTCACCTCCAGGAGCAGATTTATTGCTGTTAGTGAGAGCATATTTCAAACTCTTCCATATTAAATTTTCTATTATAATATATGTCTTCTATGTTTCGAAATTTGATTGTTATTAGTTTCTAATATTATTTTTCTTTATGCGGAAGTGATCATCTAAATTTCTGTCACTACTTACATTCGCTAAGTTTTTCTATATATTACTCATTTCTTTTTTTTTGGATCGAGTATTCTTTTTCCGTCTTTTAATATGGCATGTCTGGGTGGTTTCACATGGGTACCATTTATTTTCCTGAATTTTTCCCATATTTTCTTATGGGAGTATTATTAGAGAGATCTGATACATATTTCCTCATGAAATTATTCTTCCTTGAATTACTTCCTTCGAAATTTTGCAGATATTTTGTTGTATATAGGTTTTAATGCCTCAGTTTTTTCTAGTAACAATATAGTAATCATTTTTTGTAAAGTACTTTCTAATATTGGTAATGTTTATTTATTTTTACTGAACTTTCTATTCAAATTATCCAATCGTCCTCCCTATTGAGTGTTTTATATTTATTAATTCTGTTAGCTTTTCGGACCACCATGGAACTTTGTGTTTTGTTGGATGGGGTTTTTGAGTTTGGTATTGCTTTATCAGCAGCATTTTTGATGAAATGAACAAGAAACTTATTAGTTTCATTATGGTCTTTTAGATATTCAAATGGTGGTATACTTCTAGTATGCATTTCATATTGCTCCCAGTCTGCTTTAAAAATATTATAGTGAGGAACATGTTTTGCTGGGTTATTTTGTAAAAAGGAAATTAATATTGGAAATGATCACTGGTGTACAAGTTCGTCCCAATTGTGTTCCAATCTAATCTGTCAACTATACTTGTTGAACATAGAGTCAAGTCTACAGAGGAAGATGTTCCATGTGTTTTTGAATAATATGTGCTAACTTCATCATCATTTATCACAACATATGTCATTTGAATCTATAAGTTCTTCTACTTTACTTCCTGCTCTATTTGAGTTTGAACAGTTACAGTCCCATATCGGGTTGTGAGCATTAAAATCCCCTACTATTAACATAGGTTCTTTGGCATTTTTAAGTAATTCTCCAAGTTTATCAATATTGTAATTTTTATTTGGTTGGTTGTATAAATTATAAATGATATAATTATAGTTTTTAATTCGAATTTTAATACCTGATATTTGGAGGTCAGCTATGTTTACAGGTACTTTGTCATAACATACTTTGTTTATGACATATATGGCTGTACCTAAATTTCCTTCTTCTACCTGCGATGTTGATATTAAGGTATAGTATTTACCTATTGTTGGAATTGTATTATTGACATGTTGTAGACATAATATCATTGGTTCATATTCCTTTAATAACCTTTGTACTTCTCCCAGGTGTAATCTGGTCTGTAGACCATTTACGTTCCATTGTATAATATAACTATTGCAAAATATTATGTTATATCGGTCGTGTTTTGTTTTCGTTTTTTTGTATTATCATCAACTGAATTTTTTCTAAAATTTTATTTACACATTCAGTTGTTTATCTTTATAATATTTCAAGTGCTCAATGCAACATACATCCTTTTTTCATGGGTGTTTAAATCGGTGGCCTCTTTCTTTCTATTATTTCATAAAATTTCTTATAATATTTGTTAAGCAATCTTTTGTAATATTTTTGTTATCATTGCACAATGCATGAAGCAATCATTGCAGCCACATGTGTTTTCATGTATATATACTGCTTTATTTGTTCTTATTGTACCGATTATTGGTGATGGAGTAATCTCATCACCCTTGACATAGTCACCATCTTCCCATGGTATGGTTCTCCTCCACTTCTTTGGTTTTTTGGATCTCTGCATCCATAGGTTTTATTATTATTTTAGGAGATAAAGGTATGTCCACATTTTGTTTTTGTTCTTTCTTCATATCTTTGGTTTTTGGTTTGACCGATGTTTCTCTGATTATAGTTGGTTTCTTTGTTTTGGTGGTGTTCTCTCTAAAGGTCTTTTTTTTTCTTTAATTTTCGGTACATCACAACTTCCTACTTCCACCTCTGTGATTGTATTTTCTTGTGCTTCTATATGCATTAACACCTCAAATGAATTTGATAGAATATTATCTAATTCATTTTGCACTTGTTTCCTGATTTTTTACTATCTTAGTTTTTTCCTGCATATTACCGACTTCTTCTTGAGATCTACTTTGTTGCATCTTGTTACTTTCTATCTGTATGTTTTTTGTTTCATTACTGGTTCCCGTTATAGAAGAATATGTACGTTTCTTAGCAGGACCTTGAATTCCTCTCACTTTTAATTCTAATTTAGCCTCTGCTATGGCATGCCTGTCCTTTCTTTTAACATTTTTAGTTCAGTGTTGTATATGTAATGCATGCATTCTTTGGATCTTGCATGATGATTCTGCTCACAGTTTACACACTTAGGTTCACTGCACTTCCATTTGGTGGTGTGTTCTGTAGATCCACAGTAAGCGCACACCGTTCATTCCTACAATTTCTCTTTGTGTGTCCATACTTACTGCAATTTTGACACTGCAGTGGCTTTTGAATATAGGGTCTTAATTCTCTATTTTGACCTAGAATTTTTATTTTTTGAGGTAGATCTGAACCCTCAAAATTTTATTTTTGCTATTTTTAGTATTTGTTTATTACCTCTTTTGCTTATTGCATCATAAACCTCGCAATCCTCTACCTTGGGGTATCTCTTTTTGAGAGAGTCTAACAGCATTTTCTTATTTATTGGCTCGTTGTTATTGTCAGGAAGTACAATGGTACCCTGGATACTGTTCATATCATCATGTTTTTTTACTTTGACAATAATGTTATCTATTGTTTTTAAAAACAAATAATCTTCAGACTGACTTTTTGTTGTGTAGCTTCTATAAGCCAAGTCTTTTCTTTTATTTTTCTGAACGACATTTCTGCCGTTGGATGGCTATTTAATAAGCTTTTTAATTTTCCAATTTCAAAGCTGAAATATTTTGTTCTGCTTCCATAGTAAGAAACCTTGACCAACTTCCACTCCCAAAGAGGGAGTCAAAGTGAGTCAAAGTTGGGTCATGTCGGTACTTAGGTTTCCTTGGTCTGGTATATGGTATTAAAGTTTTAATACCAACCTGGTCTTTGTGACTTGAGCTTCTTCAGAGTGGTCCAAATCCGTTCTCCAGAAGTCGTGAGGGTTTGTTAAAGTTTCCATAATAATTAAGATTTAAATTTCGTCCAGGATGAGGTCTCTCTCACCAGGGAGGCCCAACTGGGGGAGGAGCAATACTGTTACACCATGGTAACTGCCCTGGGACACTCACCTGGATATACGCCATACCCACAGTGCCTTAAGGGTCGTCAGTCCTATGAGATCGGACCCAGCACTGCAGGCATGGCTTGACATAAAAATTTCTCCTCGCTCAACCACGTCAGGTATTTAGTTTTACGGGTGAAGTGGCATGCCGTCCAACTAACCACCCTCCATCAAGTTTATAATAGAGCAGTCCAATTCATAGTCCAAAATCATGCCAAGGTCATCAACAAAAGAAGAAGAAGGGAAGAGGGAAAATTTATAAGAGGAGGAGTAAAGGAGTTAAAGGTCCCAATGTTCAGTTGGATCCAAAGCAGAGAGCATAGGCGTAAAGGGGCATACTCTCTCTGCAGTGGATCCCTAAGCCCCCCACCTCGTCAAGGAGTTGGGATCAGGGGGAGAATACAATTTGGATGAGTTATCGGAGTTTGAAGCGGACATGGAGGCTCCTCTTTGGGATTTTTCTCAAGATCAATTTTCCCCTGACAGGGCCTCTAGGTGTCGCACAGGTGATCGTAGCCCCTGTCGGGAAGGAATTGATCATGAAAAAAAAGGGAACGACATTTAAGGACTTCTCCATGGTAGGGACGAAAGTTGTCGCACAGGCGGAGAACCGTCGTCCTTGTCAGGAGGGCCCTTAGGGTTAAGAGAACAACATCGGCCTTCTCCTGGCAGGGACTCAAGATGTCGCAACAAGCGACCAGTTAGCCCTTGGTCAGGTTTGCAGCCGGTGTTGCTGCAAGCCCTGTGCATTGCCGAGAGAGGAGTCCTCCGGTCGCACACTCTTCTCCGAATAAAACTCAACCGGAATTAGAGGATGTTTCGGACTCTGAAGAAAACAAGGGGGCAGGTCTTTCTGATTATAAGATACTAGCAGCCCTCTTGTTAAAAGAATTTGGAGAGTCTCTGAGTCCTGCTGCCCCTCCTTCTCCTCGGTCTTTATTTTCGAGTACGAAGGCTGCGAAGTCTTCCTCTTTCTTGAAGATGCAACCGACCATTTCAATGAAGAGGGCTTTGCAGTCGGTCGGGAATTGGCTTAAAACCAAGGATGGGGGCGGGGAAGACTGTGTTTACCTGTCCCCCTTTCCAGGCTATCAGGGAAGAGAGGGAGGTTTGGTATAGCACAGGAGAATCCATGGGACTTTCTCTTCCCCTCATCTGACTGAAGCGGAGTTCTCGACCTTGGTGGATTCGGCAAGGAGGCATGAACACTTCCATCGGCCAAAACAAGCTGGACAATGTCTGAAATGGACCATCTCCTCAAGGGAATATTCCATGTCTTGGAAGTTTTTAACTTCCTAGATTGGTCCCTTGGGGCTTTGGCCAACAAGACTCAAGACCCTCAGTTTTGGAACCAGAAGTCTTGCATAGTGTTTTGGCATGCATGGACAAGGCAGTGCAGGACGGATCGGCTGAAGTGGCATCCTTGTTCGGGACAGGAGTATTAAAGAAGAGGGCTGTCTTTGGTTCTTTTCTACCAAAGCAGTCTCTCCAGTACAGAGGGCTTCTCTTTTATACGCCCCTCTGTCTAAACAGTTGTTTTCCTTCTCAGTTGGTAAAGGACATTTCCCACATACCGCTTACTGAGAAGGCAACACAGGATTTGCTGGTACATTCTGCTAAGAAGCCTAGGCCAGCTGCTTCTGTCTCGAAGAGGGAGCCAAGACTGCCCAACAGCCCTTTCGAGGTAGAGCTTTTAGCCGAGCCCCAAGGAAGAGAGGAGGAAGAGAAAAGAAGATCTTCCATTAGAGTTCCGAAGAAGAACGCAAAATGAGATTCCAGTCCTCCAATCACCAGTAGGGGCCAGACTTCTGGGATTCTCGGAAGCATGGGCTTCAATGAAAGCAGATTCTTGGTCCCTGCAAGTGCTGAGGAAAGGATACCTCATCCCCTTCAAGAACAGACCTCCATTGACGACGACTTCGAGGGAGCTGTCAAGCGAGATACAAAGACCCTGTAAAGAGAGAGATCCTTCTTGGACTGGTGCAGCAAATGTTGGAGAGGAGGCCATCGAGGTAGTACAGGATCCGCACTCCCGAGGTTTTACAATTGCCTATTTTTGGTGCCGAAAGCCTCGGGGGGGGTGGGAGGCCTGTCCTGGACGTGAGTGCATTGAATCGCTTCGTGGAGAAGACAAAGTTCTCCATGGAGACATCCAACTCGGTTCTCTCTGCTCTCCGTCCAGGAGATTGGATGGTCTCCCTCGACCTGCAAGGATGCATACTTTCACGTCCCCCTGCATCATTCGTCGAAGAAATATCTTCGATTCATGGTGCAGGGAAGGATTTATCAGTTCAGGGCTTTGTGTTTCGGCCTCTCGACGGCTCCTCAGGTGTTTACAGCGTTGATGAGAAACGTAGCAAGATGGCTACATCTGAAGGGGTGAGGATATCTCTTTACCTAGACGATTGGCTTATAGAGCGCAGACAAGACAAAAGTGCTTGGAGGACTTGGAGATAGCTCTTCAATTGACCAGATCTCTCGGATTGCTCGTAAACCTCGAGAAGTCTCACACAATCCCCAGTCAGACTATCGTCTATCTGGGGATTCGGATGGATTCTCGGGGTTTTCGAGCGTATCCATCCCAGGAAAGAATCTCGAAAGGGTTGGAAAAAATCTCGGTCTTCCTAGAGAAAGAACAAAGCTCAGCGAGGGAATGGCTCAGTCTTCTGGGCACTCTTTCCTCGCTGGGAGCAGTTCATCTCTCTAGGGAGACTGAATCTGAGACCCTTGCAGTTCCATCTCAGAAGGAGTTGGAACAGAAGAAAAGGAGATCTTTTGGATACCTTTCCTATAGGAGAGAGTATCAAAACCACTTACAATGGTGGTTAGGACCACTGAGAAGAAACGAAGGAGTGTCCTTGGCCCTTCAGAACCCTCACCTAGTGTTATTCTCAGACGCTTCGGACACGGGGTGGGGAGCAACACTAGGACGAAGGAAGTGTCAGGCAGTTGGACAGAAGAACAGAAGGCCTGGCACATAAATGCAAAGGAACTCTTAGCAGTGCACTTAGCACTGCAGTTTTTCGAGAACGAAGTCAGAGGCGTGGTGGTCTAAGTCAACTCGGACAACACCACGGCTCTGGCTTATATAAGAAAACAAGGGGGGACACACTCTTTCTCCCTTTACCAACTAGCAAGGGATCTGTTGATATGGACAGAAGAAGAGGGATTCGACTCCTGACGAGGTTCGTTCAAGGAGGGAAGGAGAATATAAGAGCAGACAGATTGAGCAGGAAAAACCAGGTCCTTCCAACAGAGTGGACCCTTCATTCACAAGTCTGCCAGCAACTATGGTCTCTTTGGGGGAAGCCGCAAGTGGGGACCTGTTTTGCAACACTCCTATCCAGGAGGATGGAGAACTTTTGCTTGCTGGGGGACGATCCCAGAGCCCTATCCATAGATGACATGCTCATGGATGGGGAGGGCATAGACGCATATGTGTTTCCCCATTCAAGATGCTGGGGGAAGTAATGAGAAAGTTCGTGTCCTCGGAGGGAATGAGGATGACATTGATCGCTCCTTATTGGCCTGCAAGAGAATGGTTCACAGAGGTACAGGAATGGATAGTGGATTTCTTCCCCAGATCTCTTCCCGAAAGGACAGATCTGCTCAGACAACCCCACTTCGAGAGGTATCACAAAAATATCCACGCTCTCACTCTGACGGCCTTTCGACTATCGAAAGATTGGTCAGAGTGAGAGGCTTTTCTCGCGAAGCGGCAAAAGCAATTGCTGGAGCAAGGAGGTCCTCAACCATGCGGATATACCAATCGAAGTGGGAAGTTTTCCGTAGATGGTGTAAGGCGAAGAAGCTGTCCTCCTCCGATACCTCTGTGACCGAAATTGCTGATTTTCTTTTGTTTTTTACGAGAAGAATCTCATTTGGCAGTGTCAACCATTAAAGGTTATAAGAGCATGTTATCAGCTGTGTTCAGGAATAGGGGCCTGAACATAGAGAATAACAAGATCTGCATGATTTAATTAGATCATTTGAAACTAAAAAATTAAGAACTTCTCTCGCCCCTAGTTGGAATCTGGATGTGGTTCTCAATACCTTATGTCGGAGAGATTTGAACCTCCCGATAAAGCTACTTTCCGGGACTTGACTAGAAAATGCATTTTCTTAATAGCTCTCGCCACTGCGAAAAGAGTGAGTGAGCTGCAAGCGCTTGACTCTAGAGTGGGTTTTAAGAAGGATTCGGCTGTATTGTCCTTTAAAACCTTTATTTCTAGCAAAAAATGAAAAACCCCTCGAGACCTTGGCCTAGGACTTTTGAAGTAAAAGGCCTTTCTCAATTAGTTGGGAATGAAATGGAAAGAACTTTTTAGGCCCTCCGTGAGCAACTTTTGAAATTTACCCTGCAGAAGAAGAAGCAGTTGCAGGGTTGCAATCAGAGTTTATGGTGTGCAGTTAAAGACCCTAGAAGAGCTATGTCAAAGAATGCCTTAGCATTTTTTGTTAGGAACATCATAACGGAAGCCCACATGAGCTGTGATAGTGAGGCATATAAGACCTTAACGGTAAAAGCACACGAAGTACGTGCAGTCGCTACATCATTGTTGTTCAACAAGAATATGTCAATGAAGAACATCTTAGCGGCCACGTTTGTTGGAGATGTAACTCAGTGTTCGAACCTCACATTACTTGAAAAGATGTGAGAGTGACATATGAGAAATGCTTTTCTCTAGGACCTTATGTATCAGCGGATACGTGCTGGGGAAAGGAGAGAAGACTGATCCTTAATATTAATTTTTGTCCTTATATTTTATATTGTGATTTTAAAATTATTGGTGTTGAGTTTTTAGGTTGTTTGAAAGGTGTTTGGGGATAACGCCTTTCAATCATATTTACTAATCCACGGTTAGGATCGGGTGATCGGGATCAGTATTTTACTCCTTTATATGCCAAGAGGCATAGGTATATTGTCATGCAAGTGAATAAGACTCCAGTGACAATTGCCATTAGGTTCTGTTGAGTAAGTGGATAAGACCCCATTGACAGTCCTTTTCAAGAGTTCTCAGCCATAGGGCACACCCTCGCTGAAGCTTTTGAGGCGAAGCAGACTTCTCAGCACAAGCTAAGAAATCTTCCGCCTAAACAGGTAGGAACTAGGGTATTATTAATTAACTTGTATTACCTACAACATATGTTGTTTACCTATTAGGTCAGTAATTAGCTGTCTCTTGCCCTCCGCCAAAGGTGCCAATCAGCTAAGTATATATCTGACAGGGAAGTTGAATGTATGAAAATGATATTGTTATTGTACAATAAAGTTTCATACATACTTACCTGGCAGATATATACGATCGTATGGCCCACCCAACCTCCCCTCAGGAGACAGGTGGAAGAGAAAAATCTGGCTTAAAACGGTAATAGTTCCTATTCCTGCCACCCAGCGGCAGGCGGCGGGATCACCTGACCTACCTGTAGTGTGTGCCGCGAAATTTGAATTTCTGTCGGGGACGACGGAGTCTATAGCTAAGTATATATCTGCCAGGTAAGTATGTATGAAACTTTATTGTACAATAACAATATCATTCTTTGCTGTTTTCTTGGAAAATCAGTGAAGTACTCTTTGTAGTAGCTATTTGGCATTTATACTTGGTTAGGGATTGTGATAACGGATCGTGATAATCCTTAGAAATTTATTCAAAATTGACAAATTTAACAGATTACTTATTTGTACCTGCATGATATACAAACCGTTAGTCCTTTACAATAAGAAATACTTAAGGGGTAGCTTGGACTTGGCCGCTGAATTCTTAAAACAAGGTGGAATGTTTACGTCCTCCGACCGGACGTAAACATTCCAATATGCTTTTGTCCATCATCATGGAAGGAATGTTTTCACCGCTCTCATTTCAACTATTGTTCGCTATTCTTCAATTCTTCTATCCCATTGGGATTATTCCTTGTTCTTTATTACATGTGTGTTTGTATAAGTATTTTAAATGAATACTATATGTACAGCAAACACTTGTTGTTCCGATACGTAATACAAACCATCGGTCCTTTTACAATAGGAAGGTAACTAGCGGCAGCTGGAACGGTCGTAAGCTTCGAACAAGGGAGTTCGGTAGTTAACTGCTTGTCTCGGCAGGAACAGCCAGCTCGGCAGTGGCAAGTCGTGATCGGCCACCTGTCGTCACTCGAGAAGTTAGTCCCTCACGGGCGTCTGATGGGACACTCGGTGGTGTTGATGTGCGACAACACCACAGTAGTGGCATACGTCAACAAACAGGGCCCTAGTATCCCTCCCGTTGCACAAGTTGACGTTGCAGGTGCACAAGTGGGCCGTGACTCACTCGGTAGAGCTGTCAGCCCGCTACATTCCAGGCAAGAGGAATGTAGTAGCAGACAAGCTCAGCCGTTGGGATCAGGTGATAGGGACCGAATGGTTCCTACACCCATACGTGGCGGAAAGGCTCATCAACCTGTGGGGGCGTCCAGTCGTAGATCTGTTTGCCACCCGGCACAACAAGAAACTTCAGGTTTTCTACTCGGCTGTGCCGGACCCATGGGCAGCTGCAGAGGGCGCTCTTCAACACCTGTGGGACAACCTCTACGTTTACGCCTTTCCCCCGTTCTGTCTGATTCGCAAGGTGATCAGCCGAGTGCTGGTCACCCTGAATCTCAGGATGATCCTGATGGCTCAGGCCATTTGGTATTTGGACCTGCTGGCTCTTCTTGCAGGAGCACCGAGAGAGATTCCCCCTTGGCACAACCTTCTCGTCCAGCCACACGTGGAACGGTACCACCAGTCAGTCCAGTCCCTTCATCTTCACGGCTGGCTGTTATCCACCATCTCTTGCGAGCGAGAGGCTTTTCTCGCCGAGCAGCAACAGAGATGGTGGTTGGGTACATCAGACAGTCCTCTGCAACTGTGTACCAGGGAAAGTGGGCCGTCTTCTGTGGTTGGTGTCGTAGACGGGGTCTATCTCCTCATAGAGCCACTCTTCAGCAGCTAGCGGATTTCCTCGTTTTCTTTTGCTGAGAGAAGCTCCTCTCCGTCCCCACAGTCAAAGGATGCAGGGCCGCCCTGGCCCTAATCCTGAAACTGAGGGGAGTGGATATCTCGAACTCCTTCGAGCTCTCCCTGCTAATGAGGAGCTTCGAGAGGTCTTGCCCACCCAGGGAACTCAGGCCCCCGGGGTGGGATGTGACTCTCGTCCTTAGGAGTCTGACTTAAAGTCCCTTCTAGCCACTCCGAGAGTCGTCAGACAGGGATCTGACCCTCAAGACCCTCTTCTTGCTGGGCCTGGCATCGGCGAAGAGAGTAGGGGAACTTCATGGCTTATCCTTCGACATCAAGCATACCAGGGGATGGGGATCTGTGACGCTTGATTTCATCCCGAACTTCGTAGCGAAGACTCAGAATCCTTCGATCCCTGACGACTGGTTCGAGTCATTCACGATCCCCTCCCTATTGGACTTTACTGACAACGATGCGGATGAGATGCTGCTTTGTCATGTGAGGGCGCTACGGCGCTATCTGAAGAGAACTCGGCACCTCAGGCCTGAGTGTCGATGCCTCTTCATTAGCACCGGGGTGAACAAGAAAGAAGTATCCAAGAACACTCTTTCTTTCTGGCCGTGTGAGGTGATCAGGATGGCGTACGAAGCTGATGGTAGCGACAACATCCGTACCCTTCGTCCAAGAGCCCACGAAGTCAGAGGCATTGGTCCTTCCCTTGCGTTCCGCAAGAACTTCTCCATGGCGCAGGTCCTGAAGGCGGGGATCTGGACCAACCAGACCACCTTCACCTCCTTCTACCTTAAGGATATAGCCCACAGGTCCTTGGACACTTTTTCCTTGGGACCCGTGGTGGCTGCTCAACAAGTTGTGTAGCTTACCCAGCACCAGAGCGGACAGAACAGCATCGCATCCTTTTGTGACTGCATGAATGGATGAGTGAATGAGAGTGTGACTGGCTTCTCTTCCCCATCTTTTTCTCCCCCTCTACCTGCGGGCAGAGGAATGCGGTCATCACTACGCTGGAACAGGAGACCGATGCAGGTAAGCTACTCGACCGAGCTTCATCCTACTCCTTTCATTAGGGATAGGAGCGATTATCCACCACTTTCCCCAACAAGGGGGGCGGTAAGTGGAAGCCAACAAGAGACAAACCCATGACTTCATATTGCCTCTTGCAATAGGAACAAGTTCTTGCTTGCTAGTTTTAAGAGGTATGCTGGCCTCCCTCTTATTACTTGGGTCCAGAGGTCTGACCATTGACCATGCGGTACATACCCCAATCATTGGGCAGAGGGTAGGATCCCTCCCTCTGCTCTTACGACCAGGGAGGGAACCAGGTTGGACGAACACCAGTCTGTTCATTGACTCAGATTCCACCCACCAAGAAGTGAGTCTTCCTATTGTTAAAGGACCGATGGTTTGTTTTGCGTATCGGAACAAATAACAATTTGTCGAAAATTGTATTTTTCCTAACTATACAAACCTGAGGTCATTTACACATAGTCCCACCTCATGCCACCCCTCACTGTGTTTTCCTTGGCGTAAAGCAAAGTGAATCTTCACCTCCCAGTTGCATGGTGCGGTGATTGTTGGACAAGCAGTTAACTACCGAACTCCCTTGTTCGACGCTTACGACCGGTTCCAGCTGCCGCAAGTTATATTGTTAAAGGACCTCAGGTTTGTATAGTTAGGAAAAATACAATTTTCGACAAATTGTTATTTTGTATAACTTTTGGGATTTAGAATCTGTGGGTATTTTTTACTAAGGAGGCTGTTTCTAATTATAGTGTATTAAGTAACGTAATGTGTAAATTTTCTGAAACTGTAAAATTTAATGATAGGTATGAGGTAGCTTTACCGTGGAAATCTGATGTTGCTAAACAAAGGCTGCAAAATAATGAAAAACTGGCCCGGAAAAGGTTGGATAATTTGAATATCAAACTTGTTAAAATTCCTGATCTAAAGAGAAAATATGATGAGGTTTTTAAAGAGTATGAGAGAGATTGTATTATTGAGGAAGTTCCTCCCTCTGAAGTGGTTACATCTTATCCTGTATAGTATTTACCTCACCGACCTGTTGTGCATGAGAGTAGCAATTCTACTAAGGTTAGACCTGTGTTTGGTGCCTTGGTAGTGGGTTATATTGGTATTTCCTTAAAATGACTGTCTTGAATGTGGACCTTCTCTGAATCCTGACCTTTTTGGAGTATTGCTAAGATTTAGGAGATGGAAGGTAGCCTTAACGGCAGATATTACTAAGGCTTTCCTTCAGATCGGTTCAGAGAGAGGACCAAGATGTACATAGATTCTTATGGAATTGTGCTGGTACTGTACGTATTATGAGATTTTTTTGTGTTCCCTTTGGTAAGAAGAGCAGCCCATTTTTATTAAATGCTACCATCAAGCATCATTTGAAAAAGTGTCCCCATTCTGAAGTTGTAAATGAATTATATAATAACTTGTATGTAGATGATTGGTTGTCAGGTCCTGACAGTGATGATGAAGCATTTGTCTAGTTCTATGAGGCAAGCAAAATTATGGCTGAAGCTGGTACATGTCATTGTCTAAGTGGAATTCAAATAGTAAAGGTTTAAGAGAGAAATTCCATGAGATATTTGAACTATCAGGGGGAGATGGGTCTGTGAAAATTCTTGGTATGCAATGGCTTTCTGAAGAAGGTTGTTTTACATTTAATGAATTTATTACTGAATCTCGGTTTGAAGTGATATCTACTATGAGGAAGGTTTACGATGTTCCAAGGTTTCGACGCTTGTCAATAGACATTATTTCCAGGGTTACGACGCATGTTCCAGGGTTACGACGCCTACAACACTCATCTGGCAGATGAAATATGACACCAAAAATGCAAAATAATCAATATTTGAAGGTTTTTTGATGAAAAAGGCCATAAGAATGCAGTTTACATAGTTTTCAATGCACGCAAAGCATTAAAAGTTAGGTTTTCTTAGGATTTTTGACAATGTTCCGGCATACGACGATTTTCGGCTTATGACGCGTCTCAAGAACAGAACCCCCGTCGTAACCCGGGGACCGCCTGTATTGCCTTAAGAATTGCATTTGAAATTTCAAAATTGGTTAAAGGGTTTTAAGGAACTTTACCCAATGAAGATTCAGCGAAGTTATTTTCCTAGCCTACAATGGAAGGGCATAAAGGGATTAGAACTTCATTCCTATGGGGATGCATCTGAAAGGGGCTTTGGGGCCTGTGTGTATATAAGAGTTCCATTGGGAAATGATCTATTTCAGGTTTCTCTTGTTTAGAGTAGAGGTAAGGTAGCCCCTATCAAGAAAGTTTCATTGCCTCGTTTAAGTTGTTCGGTGCATTAATTTGTGCATGTTTATTAGTATTTTTTAAATCTGCACTGTCTTACGGAGGATGTGTCCTATTATTGTTGGACAGATTCGACCGTTGCTTTATCTTGGATAAAGGGAGACCCTAGTCGGTGGAAGACTTTCGTAGCTAACTGAGTTACTGAAATTCAGACGTTAACCTCGCCTATACTCCGTTTTTTTCTATCTGTCCATCCACCTGTGGTGCTTTTGTATGGTAACACTGCGTCCCGGGCTTGAAATAGTTACACTGTGTAAGTTTTAGGTAAATAAAGGATATCTGGGTGTACATTTGCAACTGAAAAGTGTTTTAATAATTTACTGTATGCGAATTACACCGTTAATATTCGAAATAGGATATTGTTATTATTGTTGAATGTAAGCTGCCTTTTTGGGGTGGCGAGTGGAACAGCCAGACGCAAATTCCATCAAACAGATGCTAAACCAAGTTACGTCATATCGTATCTGGCTGAAACGCACTTTATAAAAATTAACAGGACATACTGATATACTTACGTATAATGAAGTAATACGTAGCTTAGTAGCAGAGTAGGTGTGGTCCAATAAGTTGACATCTTGCCGTAGTGAACAGCGAGAGAAGCAATTTTCCCGCCACTGCATCTGGCTGTTCCATTCGCCACCCCGAAAAGGGAGCTTACATTCAACAATAATAACAATAGTTCGAATATTAACGGTGTAATTCGCATACAGTAAATTATTAAAACACTTTTCAGTTGCAAATGTACACCCAGATATCCTTTTATTTACCTAAAACTTACACATAGCGTAACTACTTAAAGCCCGGGACGCAGTGTTACCATACAAAAGCACCACAGGAGGATGGACAGATGGAAAAAAAATGAGTATAGTTGTTGGCATCATGGCCCAGGTAAGGAAAACCCTGCTGATCTCATCTCTATAGAGGGATAGCTGCTGAAGGACTTGTTCTTTCTGATATTTGGTTTTTTGGTTCACCTTGGCTTAAAGGGACCTTAACTTTACAACATGAGCAGGTAGAGATGTCTTTGAATGATGATGAAAATTGTAATGAAAATGTAGTAGCTTGTTTAGCAATGGAACCTTTTCCCCGAGTTTTTTAATTTTACAGGTGGAGTAAATTTCCTAAAGCCCTCAATACTGTGGCTTGGACTTTGAGATATATTAAATTGTACTTAAATCTCAACTTGTTCCGACACGTAATACAAACCCTCGGTCCTTTACATAAGGAATTACTTACGGCGTAGCTGGAATTACGGCCGTTGAATCTTGAACAAGGTGGTTAGGCAGTAACTACTGTGAGGCAGGCTAGCCTGCCCGGATGTAAACACTCCACTTTGCTTTCGGCCGTCTTCCGATGAAGACGTGTGTTTGTGAGCTCCGGCTGACTGGTTGTTGATCTTTTTTCCTGGTGGGATCCTTTTGGTTTATTTTTGTTTTTTAAATAAATGTGTATATACGGTGTTTGATATTAATACTAAACAAAGGTTTGTCCTTGTTTTTCAATTAATATACAAACCCACTCTTTGTGATAGCCCTTATAACCGACCCTCTACTTGTGCTAAGAGTCGGCAGCAAAGATATGCCAATATATTATTTACATTCTTTCACCCTTTAACACTGGTTCAGACCTGCATGAGGACGAGATATGTATTTATCGCGAGGATGATACATGTATTTAATGTGAGTGATATTGATCTGTAACGAGACATGTATTCATCCGAAAATTACGCTTACGCTTGGGAATTACCGAGGGAACTTCAAAGGTTTGTCCTTGTTTTGTTTTTATGGTAATTTCTCTTCTCCTTCGTCCTTTCACTTATTATCGGAAGAAGGTAAAAGAATGGGCGTATGGTGTTGATATTGGGGGATCTTCTCTCACTTCGGAGGGCGATGCCCTTGGATATGGGAGGAGTATCCTCATTACTTTAATCACTTTTTCCGTATTTTACAGACTAACAGTGATGATTGTGTTTACAGCAGTATTGGTTGGATAGCTCTTTGTATTGGTTATCCTAACCTTGGAATTGTACCTGTGACTTGTAGCATGTTGCGATACTGATCCTCGAGTGTGTGTACTGATCCCCTGCTGATAATTGTATTCTTTTACCACTACTACCCCGGAGTTATGTCACTGGACGAAGCTGTCGCGTGGCCCTGTGATGTTTATCTACTCCTGATGGTAGAAGTCTGGCAGAATTTGGAGGAACTGAAGAGGACAAAAGCTCGTCAAGTGTCGTCATCCTCCTCTTCGAGATCATCTTATTTTCATGCCTCCACCCCTTTGACTTTTAAGGCTTTGCCGTATAAGAGAAGGTGGTCTCCCCCCCCAAAGAAGTCTCATCACGGGACCTTTAAGGGTCTGTCTTGCTCCGGTGAGACAGGTGGGTTCTAGCCAAACGCATTCCTTCTTGGAATGGATTACCTGGCAACTCAGGATGGCGAGTAAACAAGAGCTAGCAGTGTACGGGCTGCCTGCCAGCCCTGCCTGCCGCAGCCCAGTACCAGCTGGCTCTCCGAGATAGTATGGTCGGATGTTGTCTCTCGTCCTCTGCGATGATTGACTACCGAACCGAATCTCTGCCCGGCAATCACAGACTTAGGTCTCTGGTTGGCTGGAATTCTCGCATACGTATATGACCATCTCTATTGCATCGCCTTTGCCGTTGCAAGAATTTTCAGACAGAGATATCTCACTAGACTCGTTATCATCTTTCTGTTTACTGCATGGTAACAGAAGTCTGTAGCCTAGTCTCCCGTTGCATCGCACCTGCCACTGTGATGATGCGGAGTGATTTCTTTCAGACATCTGAGTATGTCTTCTAAATACATCTCTTATTCGTAGGTGTTCAATTATTCTTTGTCCACCTCGAATTGTAGATGAATAATGGAAGACATTACATGTTCCCCGCCCTGCCAGCTCTACTTCCAAGTATACTATAGATGTCCTCCCTGATCCAGCCCATGAGAAGCGGTTCTTCAGGCAGTACAATCCCTGTGTTTTCATTACTGAAAAGCGCTCTGCTTTCACTGCAACTCTGACTTCTCACCAAACAGCAATGAAGCAGCGGTTTAGCATTTTCAGTCCTCTGTAAAACAACAGGTATTAAGCTATCTTCACAAGTTGGTGTCATCGGCGGGACTTTTCTATGTTCAGAATCTTTAGAGTTAACTTCTCTCGATTCAGCTGTGAAGACGTAGGTCTGCATTCACCTAATCACCTTCGTCTTCAACGGCACATAGTATTGTTTCTCCTTAGTTGAGATTCAACTACTATGAGAACTTCTGTCTTGCCATCAGGGACCTCGGTCTCTAGAAGGCAATTGACTTTGTCTGATGGGCACATGCCTTGAGAGAATCATCATCTCGCCTTCCAGCATTGGTGGCAACAAGATAGATGATTTGTATGGCTTCTCAGCATAACCCTGCAAAAGGTGAGTGTCCCGTGACTAGGCCTCGGATGCATGACGGCAGCTGTTGGAGTGTCCGAGACTGTCACGAGCTACGCTGTGGACTTTGTATCGGTTGATCCAGATCAGTCATTACTTTGTCCTACTGGTGTGTTCCGGTACCCATAAGTATCGACACCCACCATGAAGTGTCGGCGTCTTTATCCACTGCGGAGATGAGGAGACCATAAGAGACTTTAGTGCAGTGGGATAGACCAGTGGTTGGGTAATGGGCATCACTCTGAAGAATATGTCGGACAGGAAGATGGATAGGTCATTGCGACCATATCTTTCTTTCCCTTCGGGACTGCCCACAGGTCCTTGGAACCTCATTTCCCTGGACCAGTGGTGGATGATTGCAAGATGTGTTTGCTTACCCAGCTCCTTCAAGAGGACAAGTTGCATCTCGTCCATGGTGTGCAGTTGTAGAGGTAAGAAGGATGCGAGAGTGGCTGGCTCTCCCTCTTCCACGCCTCATCCCTCCACTCCTCTTCCTTCGGGTTGAGGATAGGACTCAAACTCACACCTGCTGGTCGGACGATTGATGTAGTAAGCTTATACATGAGCATCCTTTTCATGTTTCTTATCAGAATCGTAGAAGCAATCCCGCTCCTTCCTCTAGCAAGGGGAGGAAGGAGACGGACAATAATGCAAAACCTTCCCAGAACTTTGCATTAATGTCTCCGACGCCAAATATTCTTCACAGCCTTTTTTCTTATGAGTCACGATCCCTCACTCATTTTGAAAAGGCCCAGAAGTCTGACTCTTGATCATGCAGCTCCTATACTCCGATCAAGTTGTCAGAGGCAGCAGGGCACTCCTCCTCGCTCTTACGACCAGGAGGAGTAGCCTAGGTGCGCAGAACTCCAGTCAGTTCTAGAGGCTCACTCAGATTCCTCCCACCAATCAGTGAGTCTTCCTTATGTAAAGGACCGAGTGTTTGTATTATGTGTCGGAACAAATCACAATTTGAAGTAAATTGTATTTTTCCTAACATTACAAACCTGAGGTCCTTTACATATATGCCCACCTCATGCCACCCCTCAATCTGAACCTGGGCCGAAAGGCAAAGTGGAGTATTTACATCCGGGCAGGGTAGTTACTGCCAACCACCTTGTTCAAGATTCAACGGCCGTAATTCCAGCTCAGGTTTGTATAGTTAGGAAAAATACATTTCACACATGAAACTTACCGAACTATTACATAGCTATACGCTTCTTACTTTACGGCAGTCGAAATCCCAAATTTCTCGGCGCTAACGGTGCTGCTGACTTGTATGTGATATGACCCTGCCCACTTTCGGGGATCCCCAGTACTACTGAGCTTTGCTTGACAATTTGTTTCCTGCCGCCCACGGTGAAACACCCGTGTATTTCGCTGCAGTCAACTGTTCGCCATTTTGTTTGTTTGACCACCCGATTTGGCGTGAAGTACAAATTTTCTTGGTTTGTTTTTGCTTTATTCATCCTGGTTTAGTGTGAGTTATGTCAGATTCAGGTTCATCTGTTAGGTTTTGCAGCGAAGGCTGCAAAACTAGATTCCGCCAAATTTTGTTATGGACCCACACTCAAAGTGCGTGAAATGTAGGGGGCAAGAGTTTACTAAAGAGCGTACATGTAATGAATGTGAAGATCTAGATGATCAAGGATGGAAGAGTTTTTTGTCTCGCCTTGATAAGATGGAAAAAGGTAGGAAAAGGAAGGCAGCCATTAGGGCTGATAGTAGGGCTAGATTAGAGTCAACTCCTTTGCCGTCAGAGGCAAAGAAGCCCGCTTTGTCTTCTCCTATTTTGTCAAACGTCTCTCTTATTGATAATCCTCCTACTTCAGTACATCTTACTCCAGCTCAGGTTCCCCATGCGTCTGATTCCGACACCATTGCCCAATTAGAAAATAAAATGGATAGGAAATTTGAGCTGCTTGCTAAATCTGTCATGGATTTAGGTACATCTTTTCGTGAATTTGTGACTAAGTCTAGTGAAGTGAAAAGTGCAAGTGTTGTATCCGAGGAGGCGGCTGTCCGTCCCTCCACGTCTCCTAGACCGAGGTCACTGTCCCTCTCCCTAGCACCTGGGATGAAGAGAAGACATTACCTGTGCGTCAAAGAAGGGAGACTGGAGTGGTTTGCCCACAGGTGGCCGTCGTCTCAGTCGTGAATTTCGACTCGATTACTGTAAAGAGACACCATTGGAAAGGTGTAGATGTGTCTGGTGTAGGTTTGTCGTCGGACTCGGAGGTGTGTTCGCCTGATACCAGGTGAAAGAAGTGGAGTGAAGTGTCACGCCCGTTGAAAAGGCGCGCAGTGCCATTGGATAGTTCGTCATCACCAGTGAAGAGAGGGAGGGAAAAAAGAGTCCTCAAACCCTCAGTGTAGCTTTTGGGAGAACCCTGTGTATCTTTCACCTAGTAGAGGTTCGGGTGCTGTTCACAAGCGATCTCGCAAGGTATCAGTGTCGGACTCGAATAGTTTTGTCTCGCCGACTGAAACAAGGAAAGTTTCGACTCGTTCGCCAGCTAACGAGAGAGAGAGTTCGACTCGCAAGTTTTCATCAAGGAAGTTGTCTCCTTCGCCCGCACCATCGGGAGATGATACGAACAACAAAGAAGAAGCTTTTTTGGAACCGTTGAGACAGCTTCAGGACTTATTAAGTCGTTGAAGAAAGTTAAGTCTTATACGGATGAAGAAGCCAAGCAGTCGACAACGTCGGATGGGGAGGATCAGTCGGAACAAGAATCGAAAGCGGCTTCTGCTTACTCCAACTTGATGAAGTTTTTGTTGGCTTCTTATCCGGAATTCGAGCCAGCTCCTCCATCTTCGCCTCCTCCTACCTTTGTTAAAGATAGGAAAGTACTTTCGGCGAGTCTACCTAAACTGGTGCTTTTCGCAGTCAGCGAAAAAAGATTCTTCAAAGAAGCGGAGAAGTGGCTGGAGAAGAAGAGGGAATCTGGTAAAGCCGCCTTCGCTGTCCCACTGTCCAAGTTACAGAAGACATATAAATTTTATCCTACCGGAGAATTACCCTCTTTGGGAGTTGCTGCCTCCGCCCAAGGGGATTTCTCAGGTCTGGTAGATGCTAACAGAAGGACAGCGTTTTTGTCAGCGAAAATTTTCTTCTCTTCGCCTGATAACGACCACCTGATTAAGAACCTATTTAAGGTAATAGAAGTTTTCAGCTTCTTAGATTGGACTATTGCTGCATTAGCAAGGAAAATAGAGGATTGCCAATCTCTGGAGGATAGCTTGGCGACAGACTAGCTTGATGTATTATCATGTGCCGACAAGGCAGTCAGGGATGGCTCAGGGGAACTTGCATCTCTTTTTACTCTGGGCGTCCTTAAAAAGAAAAAACTTTGGTACTCTTTCACCTCCAAGGGAGTCACTTCTAACCAGTAGTCTGCTCTCATGTTTGCGCCTTTATGTAAGTCGCATTTATTCCCTCAACAGGTTATTCAGCAAGTTCTCGCCGATCTGGAGAAAAAGTCTACCAACGACTTATTGACTCGTTCGTCGACACGACGCCCCAAGGAGACACCACCTACAGGAGCTAAAGGGTCACCTCTTCAGAAGCACCCTTTTTTGGGGGAAAGACTAGATGGCAACCCTGACCAAGGACTAATTTGCGTCCACAAGCCACAGCCAGTAAGAAACCACCCTCGAGACAGTCGGACAAGTAGGGAATTTTACCCTCACACACCTGTAGGAGCAAGACTCCGCCTGTTTTGGCGGGAATGGAGTCGAAGAGGGGCAGAACAGTGGGTGATCACAGTATTAAGAGAAGGTTATGTGATCCCGTTTGTGCAAGATCCACCGCTGTCGAGTATTCCCATCACCTTGACAGCATACTCGCAGGGATCAGAAAGAGCTTTGGCTCTTGCCAAGGAAGTAGAAGCCCTGATTTCCAAGAAGGCCATAGAAATAGTGGAAGACCTCTCACCGGGCTTTTACAACAGGCTGTTCGTAGTCCCCAAGTCATCGGGGGGCTGGAGACCTGTCCTGGATGTGAGTGCACTCAATATCTTTGTTCTGAAGACAAAGTTTCGTATGGAAACCAACCGGTCGGTCATGTCAGCTCTTCGACCAGGAGACTGGATGGTATCGCTGGACATGAAAGATGCATATTTCCATGTACCTATTCATCGGAGCTCCAGGAAATATCTACGGTTCGTTTTCAATGGCAGAGTTTATCAGTTCAGAGCGCTCTGTTTCACTTTCGACAGCCCCACAAGTATTTACTCGAGTCCTGGCCCCGGTAAGTCGATGGTTACATTTGATGGGAATCAATATTGCTTTTTATCTGGACGACTGGCTTCTAAGGTCCGACTCCAGTCTCCAGTGTGTGAGGGGTTTAAATTGGACACTAATATTAACACAGCAACTGGGATTAGTAATGAATTTAGAGAAGTCACAATTAGTACCGAGTCAGAGGATTCCATATTTGGGGATGATTCTGGACTCACAAGCTTTTCGGGTTTTTCTCTCCCCGAGGAGAATAGTCTCTCCTTGCGGCTGTACAGAAGCTGTTAAACCGCTCGTCCTGCACGGCTCTGGAGTGGATGAGCCTGTTAGGGACTCTCACTTCGGTGGGGACCTTTATTACACTTGGTCATCTTCACATGAGAACGCTACAATTCTACCTAAAGGCCAGTTGGGACCGGAAAATTCAACCGGATTCGACTGTTATTCCGATCTCCGAGGAAATCAAGGAAGATCTTCGTTGGTGGTTGTCAGAGGAAAGAGTTTTCTCAGGAGGGTTTTGGGTCCCTCGAAAGAGCGAACCCCAGAGCTAGAATTTTTATGCCGACGCATCGGACTCAGATGGGGAGCCCTGTTGGGGAAAAGACATCAGGCATCTGGACGGAACAGGAGAGAGGTCTTCATATCAACATAAAAGAGCTGAAAGCAATTTTTCTTGGGCTTCAAAGTTTCACCCCTCTAGTCGAAGGGAAGAAAGTTGCGGTGTTCTCGGACAACATCACAGCGCTGTCATACATAAGGAAACGGAGCGACACATTCGTTCTCCCTGTACAGAATGACGGAGCATCTTCTTCTGTGGGCGAATTTGCACAAAGTGACTCTCTTCCCCAGGTACGTGCAAGGGAAGCTCAACGTTTTAGTAGACGAACTCAGTCGTGCGCTTCAGGTTCTTCCGACGGAGTGGACATTGGATATCAGAGTTTGTCAGGATCTATGGCGGTTGTGGGGACAACCAACGATAGACCTCTTTGCAACGTCCAGGAACAACAGGCTTCCTCTTTTCTGTTCTCCAGTTCCGGACCCGTTAGCCTGGAAAACGGATGCAATGCTTCTCGACTGGTCAGGTCTGAATGTTTACGCATTTCCACCATTTGCAATGATCAGAGAGGTATTAAACAAGTTCCAGAGTCACCAGAACGTTACGATGACTCTAATAGCTCCTTTTTGGCCCAGAAAGGAGTGGTTCCCAGATCTCCTGAGGATGTTAGTAGACTTCCCCAGGCTTCTGCCACAAATTCCATCGCTACTCAAACAGCCCCATTTCGACAGAAATCACCAAGGGTTGTCGTATCTCGCTCTGACAGGATTCAGATTGTCGGGAGGAACCATGGTCAGAGCGAAAGCTTTTTTAAGAAGAGCGGCAGAGGCTATTGCTAACTGTAGAAGAGTCTCTTTGGCCAAACTCTATCAGTCAAAATGGGGAGTTTTTAGAAATTGGTACAGAGAAAGTCACACAACTTCTTCTAAAACCTCTATATAAGAGATAGCAAACTTCGTAATATATCTGAGAGACGTTAGGAAGTTATCGACTTCGACAATAAAAGGATACAGATCCATGTTGGCGTCAGTTTTTAAACATAGAAACTTAAATATATCTAATAACTCGGACATCAGCGACTTGATTAAATCTTTTGAGTCCTCTAGGACCAGGAGAACCAGGGTTAGTGGACTGGAATTTAGACGTAGTATTGTCCTGGCTCTCTAAAGCAAATTTTGAACCTCTTAATTCGGCTTCTTTGAAGGATCTTACTAAGAAGACGTTATTCTCAGTCGCCTTAGCTTCAGCTGGTAGAATCAGCGAGCTGCAAGCAATGAGTAAAGAGATAGGATTCACACAAGACAAAGCTGTGTGTGCCTATACTCAGGATTTTTTGGCGAAGAATGAAGATCCTTCGAGACCATGGCCTCGTTTCTTCTCCATTCGAAGCTTGTCAGGATTAGTAGGAGAAGAGGACGAAGAACGTTCTTTGTGTCCGGTGAGAGCACTGAAATTTTATATTCATAAAACAGAGGCTTTGAGAGGAAGTTCGAACCGATTGTGGTGTTCGGTTAAAGATCCGAGCCGTCCTATGTCTAAAAGAATAATTTCGTTCTTTTTTAAGAGCCTGATTCAGGAAGCACACATGTCAGTAAGAGATCAGACTCTACAGGTGTGTAAAGTTAAAGCCCACGAGGTTAGGGCAGTAGCGACTTCCATGGCTTTTAGACATAATACGTCGCTAGCATCTATTTTGCAAGCTACGTTCTGGAGGTCGAGATCGGTTTTTGCTCTCCATTACCTGAAGGATGTGGAAGCAACGTTTGATAATTGTTGTCGTTTAGGACCTTTGTCGGTGATGGGCATGGTGTTGGGAAAGGAAGCATAGGGGGATTTGGTCCAATTCCCCTTCCTTTTGACTATCTCTTTGTCTTGATTAGAAGGTGGTCGAGTTTTGGGGAACCCTGGGGGTACACGGTACCAGGAGTACCCTCCAGTTTTTAGGGTAGGGTTTGATTTATTTATTTTTATGGTTATGTGTAGGTGATGGTCTTTGATTGTTATTTTAATCTGGTCATAGCCCAGGGCAAGGGCGAATATTATTTCATTCTGATCAACCATCGGTGAATCTCCGTGGTTGCAGAATACCCACTAGTAGTAGGAACGATCCTGGCCACCACTGCCACGTTCCCTACAAGTGATGAGAGCGCCGACCAGAGGCAGTATTCTCCTACAGCTGCTCTCTCATGAGGTAAGGTACTACAACATTCTTGCAATGTGAGTTTTTTCTTATTTGCATTAAAAGTCATATACCCACCAGCCAGGTAATGTGGATTCAGCTATATAATTGTTCGATAAGTTTCATGTGTGAAAATGGTATTTTTCACACATGAAAAATACCATTTTTCATGTGTGAAAAATGGTATTTTTCACACATACTTACCGAACAATTACATGATTAAAGCCCTCCCTCCTCCCCACAGATGGACGGGGCGGCTCAACGAATTGTCAAGTAAAGCTCAGTAGTACCGGGGATCCCCGAAAGTGGGCGGGGTCGTATCACCTACACGTCAGCAGCACTGTTAGCGCCGAGAAATTTGGGATTTTGACTGCCGTAAAGTAAGAAGCGTATAGCTATGTAATTGTTCGGTAAGCATGTGTGAAACCTTATTTTATTATAAAAATACCATTTCTGGGCTCAGCTCGTGTCGCTGCGCGAAATATCCTTTAATCTATTATTTCTAGGGTAAATGTACTAACACATACCAGAGAATAAATAAAATAAAGAAAAAGGTTCAGTATAACTGACTCGCTCACCCTCCAAGAGGGTGTCGGTATGAACACTAGGCGAGTGAGACCACTACCACGAGCCAAAAACCAATAGAAATCTCCCACAACAAAAACCCTCCATGAGGAGAGCCGACCCACAGAGTGAGCAGCTCGTACTACTACTACTCCATCCCATGCTGCCGACTGCTGCGCCTCTGGTGGCCATCCTTTTCAGTTAGCGCACACGAGTCACACGTGATATTTTTCTTTCTGTGTTTTTTGTGCCCTTTCGTTGGATTTATCTATGATGGAGCGTGCAGCTATTGCAGCAGCTAAGTTAAGTACTCAGTATTTATGGTTAGTTGGTTTTTTCCGGCCCTCAGTCAGTATTTTTGCCGTTTTTGTTTTTTAGGTATAAATACGAACTCGGGGTCGGAAACATGGCAGCATGGTTCTGCCGCGTGGTGGGTTCGTTCTCGGTCTCCCATACCTAGAACATCCCCTTATCTATATACGCTCTAATATTATATCCATTTTACTTAGGGTACTGTCTACTCAGGTTTGTCATGCATGCATGTCTTTTACCTTATGTAGGCTTCTTCTTTCCAGACCCTAGTCCCGGCTCTTAGTATCGGCCTCTGACTAGCTTTGAGTGGTAGACTTTCCTTCGGGTTAGTCGTACACTCCTGGATTTTTTTCTCCTACTATATTGTTTTCTTTCTTTTATTTTTATTGATTATAACATGTATTTTGTTGTGGCTAGGTTAGTTAGGCGTCTGGCTTAGCCTAGGTCCTGGCTCCTTGAGCCTATGCTACCGCTCATCAGTTCGGTTGCTTCCCTATAGCATCTCTCTGATCAGTCGGTTTTTGGCCCAGTAGGTCTCCATGCTACCGCTTTTTCAGTTCAGTTGCTTCCCGATAGCATCTCTCTGATCAGTTGGTTGGTCCTAGGCTTAGTTGTCTTATTTTGGTCTTACCGCCTCGTGGTCACTACGCGATCACGAGACAGCCAGACGCCTGCCCAGTCCCCTTCCCCCCTTCCCCCCTCCTCCCGCTCTTCCATAGAGTCGGGGGAGGGTGGGTCGGTCGGCCCACGCTCGCTCCACATACCCGAGCATGCCTCCCTCTCTCCCCCCAGGCGGAGGGGCCAGGAGACGGGACAGACCCAGACTGGACGCGGCCTCTCCGGCTTCTCGGTCCGGCCCGGTGGTGATGTGGTGGGGGGTACTGGCCGTTTCCCCCCATCCGTTGCTTCCTTGTCGCTCCGGTTCGCTCGAGCCGTATGTCTCCTCGCTCTTCCCGACCTTGCTAGGACTCCTTTCCTGATCGGAGTCCTGGCATCCAGCGGGAAGATGTTAGTCCACCCAGTAGAGTGGACCGGAACATACAGTGGGGGTTCCCTGCTAACCGTTAACCGCATTGCTGAGTTACCTTAAACCTCCGCTACGCACGTGGACTTGGTTCCGGTTCGTTGGTTTTAGGTTTAATTTTTCGGTTTAAGCGTTATTAGATTAACTATAAGTTTATCTTAAGTACCTTAAACCTTTTCCCCCCCTCCCTTACATGTCTTACCGGATATCTCCGGGATTATAAGCCTATTCAGGCGAGGCAGGGAGGGGTTATGCCCAAATTTTTTTCCGAGCTCCCGGCATGCAACGGAGGTTTCTTCTGGTCCTTTAGCCTGTAAGTGTTATTCTTTAAGATACTCATGTATCTTCCCACTTACAGGGCCACCAACTGGTGAGCATCCGGGATGCGCCGCCACACTTCAGGACCCATGTGGGACACGAAGTTTTGCCGGTCCCATGCTCCATGGCGCGACGCTGCAACGGGGACATCCAGGTCTGGTACATGAGACGTGTACCATATGTTACGATCTGGTGAGCCAGCTTTAGAAGGGGTGAGTATCCCATCTCCGGTAGCTGCTCCGCTTCTGTTTTAGTGCTTAAGTGTTTTCATCTCCCCACTTTAAACTTAAGGCATCTAAGTTTAAGTTATATTTTAAGTTTTAGTTTTACAAGTGATTCTTAAAATCTTAATCTACGCCCCTCTTCTTCCAGGCGCCGGCAGTGAAGGATACCGCACTGGCAACCCTGCGGGCCTGGGTCGGCGGTTTTGGGAAGAACGCCGCCAAGGGTATGCCCTACATCTTGGAGAAGCGGTTGGCGCTGTTAATCTTCCCCGGAGGCAAGGCGACAGGATACGTCGACCCAGTAGAGGCGGCCCGGGCCCCTACTATCGCCTTCATCCAACAACAGCTGGCTGCCTCATTAATGATCAAGACCAGGATATCTCCACGGACGTCGCGGACTCTAGATATTAATGTGGAACCTATGGTAGGTGTAGACGACCTGTTGGTCGAGGTAAGTAGGGTGGACACCCAAGGGTCACCCTTGGGTGTAACTGTTTCTTCTACTCCTGCAACCTCTCCATCCTTCCAAGGCTTTACAGGTGATGAATTATATTACTCCTCCTGACGCTTCGGTTAGACCTAAGGTCAAGGGTCAAGCAGTGAAATCCTTGACTAAGACGTCGTCGTCGTCTAAGAAGTCGACTTCGGCGTCATCCTCCTCACGTAAGTCTCCGGCTGCGAATCCCGGAGCAGACAGGTCTAAAGCTTCTAGTTCCGGCTCTAAGTCCTCGAGGAGTAAATCCTCCAGAGAGAGATCTCGCACCCCGGCAGAGTCACCAGTTCCGCTACCTTGGTTCCCGATTCAGAGCCACCCCTCCACCTTCCGCAGCAGCTCCGGCCTTGGACTCCAATGCTGGCCTGTTGCAACAGGTGGGCGACCTGGTTGGGTCCCTAAAGAGTAGCATGGAACAAATGATCTCTCGTCTGTCGGATAGGATTACTTCCCAAGACTCCATTATAGCCGGACTGAGAGAAGCCCCTCTAGCCTCTCCTCCTCCACTTTCCAATACGAGTGGAACTCGGCTTCCTCCGTATGACTCGCTACCGTCCGTTCTCGATGAACAATCCATGGAGAGTAGCGTCATACGCCCCCTTCCAAGACGGTCTCATTTCCATACCGGAATTCGGAACTCGAAGGATAGAGGACTTCGAGTTCTTCCCGGAAGACCTCCAGCCTCCGTTCATAGGCTACGCAAGGCTTACAGCTTCAGCATGGTTCGGGATGATAGGGTACCAAAGGAGACAGTCCTCTATTCACGAGACCAGGCTCAGAGAGAATGGCTCAGATGTTTAGAGGACATGGATTGTTCTAATACCAGGATACAACCTTTCAAGAGTCCCTTTACCATTTTTACAATGGATGAGAGTAACCCCGCTCCCGTTCCTGACAAAGATCCGCGAGTCTACCATCCCAGCGGCCCAGAAGGGGGAACCCATGCCTCAATTGAAGGAAGCAGATCCCACATCTCCGTTGCTCCCCTCAGCCGGAGAATTGTGGGAGGACTTGCCAAACACCTTCTCAGCTGGCAAACTCAAACCGGACTGTGCTATGGAGCAGTTTGGTGAAAAGCTACCCAGGCTCCCAGATGGCCTTATTCAGGCTGAATTTGACGCGAAATCGCGATTAGCCAGATCAATTAACTCTATTGCTTATGTACCGCGGTAGCAACCATAGCTTATGGCTCAGAACCGCTTTTTAAGCTCATGACCAAAGCCCTGACTCAAACGGTACAGTCGGATATGTTTGAGTTTGCCACTGCTAGAACGAATTGGTAGGAAGCATGTCCTACAAGAGGCAACCATTCGACATGAGCCGAATAGGTTACTCTCGTCTAACATCTGGGGAGCAGATCTCTTCCCAGAAGCTATGGTGAAGGAAGTCCAGTCAGAGGGCTACGAGGCTGAACAGAGCCTTAAGGACCGTTTGGGGCCTTACGGCTAAAAAGGAGGACAAGACCAACACACTAAGTAAGGGACAGAGGAAACCTAGGCGTTTCCATCCTTACCAGAAAAAGCAGCCACGCTTTCCTCAGCAAGTTCCAGCGGTGCCCTTAGTGCAAACAGCCCAACCTTCCACCTTCTAAGGCTCAATCACAGCCAATTTATGTGATATCCCCTCAGCCTCAGCCCTCCACCTCTTACGCCATCTCTCCAGCTTACAATCAAGCCTTCGAGAGTCAAGCTTCACAGAAGTATGACCGCTCGGGTAAGGGAGGCAGAGGTAAGCGTTCCTTTCGTGGGAGAGGATCGGGAGGCCCCTTTAACAGGGGTGGAAAGCACTTCAGAGGAGGCCGAGGCGGTTACCAGAACCAATGAAGAACTTCAGGTAGGAGGGAGGCTGTTTCACTTTCGCCACCGGTGGAACATTCAGCGAATGGGCTCAGAGCATAGTGTCAAAAGGCCTGGGTTGGAGCTGGTTGACGAACCCACCTCCATCCAGACCTTTCCGTCAACTTCCTTCCAAAGAATTGACAGAGTACGCAGAGGACCTCCTTCAGAAAGGAGCTATAGCGAGAGTCAAGAGATTAAAATTTCAAGGTCGCTTGTTCAGCGTGCCAAAGAAGGCTCACAAAAAAGAAGGGTAATCTTAGACTTGTCCCGCTTAAACTTAGCCATCCGCTGCGACAAGTTCAAGATGCTCACGATCTCACAGGTGCGGACCTTACTTTCCCCGTGGGGCCGTCACCACCTCTATCGATCTTACAGACGCCTACTATCATATCCCTATTGCAGACACTTCCGTCCGTATCTGGGTTTCAAGATAGGAGACCAGGCATTCTCCTTCAAGGTAGTTCCTTTCGGACTCAACGTGGCACCCAGGGTGTTCACGAAACTAGCGGAAGCTGTAGTGCAACAACTCAGATCACAAGGGATTATGGTAGTAGCGTATCTCGACGATTGGTTGATCTGGCTTCAACAGTCGAGGAATGCAAACAGAGCTACACTGAAAGTGATTCAGTTCCTGGAATATCTAGGCTTCAAGATAAACAGGACCAAGTCAAGACTCACTCCAGAGTCAGACTTCAGTGGCTGGGCATTCAATGGAATCTATCCTCCCATACTCTGTCGATTCCATCAACCAAAAGAAAAGAAATAGCGAAGTCAGTCAAGCAATTTCTAAGTCACAAACTGGCGTCAAGGAGAGCTCAGGAGAGGATCCTGGGTTCTCTCCAGTTTTGCATCAGTGACGAAACGTCTTAATGAAAGCCAAACTGAAAGACTAACAAGAATCTGGCGCTTCACGAGCAAATGTCAGGGCCAGGGGACAAACTATCCTCAGTCCCTACTGATTCTAAAGAATCGTCTCGCCGTGGGCGAAAGTCAAGAATTTGTCAGTGTCAGTACCCCTTCAGTTCCCTCCACCAGGGCTTACCATCCACACAGACGCGTCCTTAAGCGGGGTTGGGGAGGGTATTCACAGGTCCAAAAGGTTCAAGGAACTTGGTCACTCAGTTCAGTCAGTTCCATATAAACGTACTGGAGGCAATGGCGTGTTCTTGACTCTAAAAAGGTGCGCCCCACCAAAGTACTCCCACATAAAGCTAGTTCTGGACAGCGCAGTGGTAGTACATTGTATAAACAGAGGAGGCTCCAAGTCACGTCATCTAAATCATGTGATGGTAGCCATCTTCTCCCTGGCAGACAAGTTCAGTTGGCATCTCTCCTCCACCTCACATAGCTGGTAGTGAGAAACGTCATAGCAGACGCGTTATCCACGATCAAGATAAAAAACACCAGCCCCTAGAGTTCGGAATGGTCACTGGACAACAGTCGTTCCAATGGATCCTTCAAAGAGTCCCAGGGCTACAGGTGGATCTCTTCGCATCTCAAGCGAATCACAAACTTCCCTGTTATGTAGCCCCCAACCTGGACCCTCTGGCCTATGCCACGGACGCCTGGCTCTAGACTGGAACAACTGGAAGAAGATTTATGTCTTTCCCCCAGTGAATCTTCTTATGAAAGTTTTAAACAACTCAGGACGTTCAAGGGTCAAGTGGCTCTAGTAGCCCCAGACTGGCCGAAGAGCAATTGGTATCCCCTAATTCTGGAGCTGGGCCTTCGTCCTCTTCGGATCCCCAATCCCAAGCTCTCCCAGTCAGTACAAACGAAGACTGTGTTCGCTTCCTCAGGGATTCTCAAAACCCTAACTTTATGGATTTCATGAAGTTTGCGGCAAAAAGAGATGCGAATATGACCCTCAGAATATTCTCTTCTTGGAATCCGATAAAAGGGATTCAACTTTGAGACAGTACGATGCTGCTGTCAAAAAGTTAGCAATCTTCCTGAGAGAATCTGATATTACGAATCATGACAGTTAATTCAGCTATATCCTTTTTCAGATCCTTATTTGAAAAAGGTTTAGCAGCTAGCACGATTACGACAAACAAGTCAGCCTTGGAAAAAGATATTTCAATTTGGGTTCAACATAGACTTGACGGATTCCTACTTCTCGTCTATTCCTAAGGCATGTGCTAGACTTAGGACCTTCTGTAAGGCCTACGTCAGTTTCATGGTTCTTAAACGATGTTCTAAAACTGGCTTCAGAAACCGACAATGACACATGCTCGTTTATAATGCTCTTAAGGAAAAACCCTGTGTTTTTATTAAGCTTAGCTTCAGGAGCAAGAATTTCAGAACTGTCGGCTTTATCCAGAGATCCGGATCATATTCAATTCCTTCCCACAGGGGAAGTACTACTTTCTCCGGAACGTAGCTTTTTAGCAAAGAATGAAGATCCTTTGATGAGGTGGAACCTTGGAAGGTACTACCCCTTCCACAAGATGTATCTCTTTGCCCAGTTACAACCTTACGAGCCTTTCTGTCCAGGACCTCCTCATCCTCATCGGGTCCCCTCTTTAAGAGGGAAAAAGGTGGTACTTTATCCCATTAAAGGCATCAGGCAGCAAATCCTGTACTTTATTAAGCAAGCCAATCCTGACTCTTTCCCGAAAGCACATGATGTTAGGGCAGTAGCCACTTCAATTAATTATTTCCAACACATGAACTTCGATGAGTTGAAAAAGTATACCGGATGGAAATCGCCGACAGTTTTGGTTCAAACGCCATTTACCTTTAAGTCCTTGGAAGCTCTGAAATTTTCAGCAGTAGCAGCGGGAAACATCGTTTCCCCTGATTCTAGTTAATTCGTAGTAGAAGATTCAGTCCTCCTTTCTACCTGCTTCACCCAACAGTTCGTCTATTCCTACCGTGTTCATTACATTCACCTGGTGTCTTAGCTGCTTTTATGATGAGGTAGTGGGTGCCCCTTAGTTTTTGCTAGGGACACTCACAGGTGATTATGGATTTTGATCTCATGGATGTTACCCCTTATTTTTTATGCTAGGGATACATCCTTCCTTTATAATGGTTACGGGTTTTGTATATTAAGTCATATGCATTCCTTATATTATTAATCATGTTGTTTAATTTGTTCATTTGACTACTCTAATTGCTATTATATTTTGATACATGCCTTTACACAGATACCATTTTGTTACATGTAAGCCATTTACCTCTGTACATATGTAAATTACCTTATTGATAAGAAACATGTTTAGAATTAAGGGTAATTTAAGCATATTTTCTATTTTGTATCACTGTGTATTTGTATCTTTTTAGCAATTATATTTCTTTTTTGTTATATTTACTTTATTTTTTGTTATTTGGAAAACCTATTCTTATTTATTTTATTACTTTTGTTTACAATCTTGTGCTATTTCTCTGGTACGATTTCGCGCAGCGACACGAGCTGAGCCCAGAAAAGGGATTTTGACGTAAGGAAAAATCTATTTCTGGGCGATTGGCTCGTGTCGCCAGCGAAATCCCACCCTACCCATCCCTTCGCCCAAGATTGTCTGCTAACTTCAGGATGGCCACCAGAGGCGCAGCAGTCGGCAGCATGGGATGGAGTAGTAGTAGTACGAGCTGCTCACTCTGTGGGTCGGCTCTCCTCATGGAGGGTTTTTGTTGTGGGAGATTTCTATTGGTTTTTGGCTCGTGGTAGTGGTCTCACTCGCCTAGTGTTCATACCGACACCCTCTTGGAGGGTGAGCGAGTCAGTTAATACTGACCTTTTTCTTTATTTATTTTATTCCCTGGATGTGTTAGTACATTTACCCTAGAAATAATAGATTAAAGGATATTTCGCTGGCGACACGAGCCAATCGCCCAGAAATAGATTTTTCCTTACGTCAAAATCCCTTATTTACTTCAAATTGTGACATTGTACTTAAATGGCTTTCTAGTACGTACTACATCCTTTGAACCCTTGTGTTCATTGTCTATTAGAAACTTGACCAAGTAGACTATTATTGGTAGCCTTAGCGTCGGCGAGACGTATTAGCAAGTTGCATGCTATGGATAGAAAGATGGGCTTCTCTCAAGGAGACGTGGTTTGCTCAGTGTCGCTTAGTTTTCTCGCTAATAACGAGAATCCGTCCAATCCTTGGCCTTGTTCTTTCATTCTCGAGCTTTATGGATGTACTAGGCCCGTAGGAAGAGGAAAGGCTCTTATGTCCTGTACGGGCGCTAAGATGTTACCTCCATAGAATGGAGAAAATAAGAGGGCAGTCTTCCCATTTGTGGTGCTCAGTTAAAAATCCCTCTCATCCTCTGTCAAAGAAGTTTATTTGTTTTATTTCCTTTTTTTGAGAGTTAATTAATTATTAAGGTTCATTCTCAAGTTAAAGATGTGGACTTCCCCTCACTGAAAGTTAAGGCGCATGAAGTACAAGTGGTAGCAACTTCCTTAGCATTCCATCACAACTTATCGCTTTCTGTTATTCTTCAAAATACTTTTTGAGGCTTAAAATTAGTTTTCATCTTAGCATTACTTGAAAGAGATTGAGACAATTTTTGAGGATTGTAATTCTCTTGGTCTTCTATCGATAGTTGGCATGGTGTTAGGAGAAACGACACAGGGGGTTGGTCCCTCTCTGTTTTATTTGCCTTATATCAAGGTTGTTGAGTCAATGGAAGTCTGGAGTTACTATGTACCTGGAGTATTCACCAGTTCATGCTTTCATAAGGTGGCCTCACACTAGGCCTTTTTCTCTCCAGCAGCGAGTCGTTGCTGTCGAAAATGGAAAACCAGGAGCTTTTAGCTTAAGATTTTGGCTTCCCGACTGGACGGGAAGCACAGAGCACAAACTGCAAGCGACTATGTAGTGTAAACAAACAAGATGGCTGCTGCTGATAGGACGTACTCTCAGACCTTTGGCTTCTCTTCTCCTGAGCCACTCTCGAACCCACAAACGTTTTTTGTTACTCTTGCATTCATGTAAGATTCCGAGAAAACACATCACTGCAGCACATTTTGCAACAGTCCGACAATTTCTGGGCACCATGGTGATATAAACGAGGTCTTAGTGTGACTATACAACACTTTCGCTCGCGAGCATTGGCTGGATGCTGGCCAAAACTCCGAGCAAGAAATGACTAGTGTAATACCAGCTTTAGTACGGTGGGTAAAAGTTTTTTTATTTGGTGTAGGTAACAGTTTATGGTTACAGTATTATGTTCTTTCTTGTAGGTTATACCTGGTTTTCACCCAGGGCAAGGGCAATATCATACTTTACCTTCATTGAGTCAGCAGTGAACTGCCATGACTACAAAGATATCCCATTCCATGGAGAGGCAGTCATTGGTCATGCACCCAAGCTTTCTACTATGTAACATGAGCACTGACCAGAGGCAGTATTCTCCTGCAGTAGCTCTCTTAAAAGGCAAGGTGCAACAAGCGCTAACAGTGCGGATGTTTCTTTTTCCAAGAATCCTATTATATTTTTGAATTAAGAATACATCCACAGCCTCCCCCCCCCCCCATCCTTGCGATGGGTAATCAGCTGTAGTATAATTGTTCGGTAAGACTGCAATAAAAATGTAATTTTTATAATAAAATGAAATTTTATTGCATACTTAGCAAACAATTTTTAATTAAAGCCCTCCCTCCCCCCCACAGGTGGATGGTTGGGCAGAACGATTTATCTGCATATGGTCTGTTGTACCTGTTCCTCCCCCGAGTAGGGGGAGATCCTGTCACCTACGTTAGTGATGGTGGTGCCACTACGAAGTTTGAATTTTGGTCTGCCACATAGGGAACCTACAGCTATATAATTGTTTGGTATGTATGCAATGAAATTTAATTTTATGGTAATAATTACATATTTTTACACATCTATTACATTTGATTTAATTCAGAACAGTGGATTTACTCTGTTTCCTTTATTATCACGATAAGCTTTGTTTTTCTTTTACAGTTTTGCTTCCTTCTGTAATCTATTCCATTCTTTCATCTTACATATTTCTAAGACCTTTGTCTGATTCTGCAGTTAACATGAGGTTAACTGCCTATAGTAGCTCCCAGGCACCTCCCTTCTTCAGCACTTTAGGTACTTCCTCCTTTATTCTTGCTTTCATTGCTCTTATGAAAGTGGCTGATTATTAGAGGTCCTCAGTATACAATTCTAGTAGAGATGAACTGTAATAAATATGAATATAAAAGGTGCTTTATTAAGGAAGCTATAACCTGCTCTTTTTTTCCAGGTGTTTTGTGGGCTGGTGATATGATCATTGGACAAGCTAATGAGGCTCTAAACAAGCTTCGAGCCCTTGGGAAAAAAGTATTTTATGTTACTAATAACTCTACCAAATCTAGAGAGGAATATGTGGAAAAGTGCAGAGGTTTGGGATTTATTGCAGAGAAGGTAATTTTCAAGTAGTATCTATATCAGCCAATTAGGTATGTAGAAGACTTCTGTAGAGCAGTTGTCATTCTGCACATACAAATTCTGTAAAGTAATCGTCATTCATTACAAAATAATTCTGTAAAGTAATTGCCACTAGTAATAGAAGTAAGAAGTGCTTCATTTTTTTTAAACTGGTAATTTGATACCTAGAAAGAATACTACAGTACTCTTTGGATTTACCAAACTACACTAGAGATGTATCAGATGTCTGAGAATGGGATTTGTTGATGTGGATGCTTATATAAATTTTTAAAAATTTGTGGATGTGGATATCAATCTTTTAAATTTTCAGATGCAGATATTCAATGATCATACTCTCGTGGATGCAGATAGTACAGTATACTTTGTAAACTTTAAAAAATTTAGATATATTTAATTTTTAAAGATGATTTGTTCATACGCGGAACAAACCTTTGCTCTTAACTATAGGATAATCTTCTGGTGCCAGCTGGAAACCAGTTAAAAAGTAAAGTTTGTTCATGACACTTACCTGCCAGATATATATATAGCTGTATTCTCTGACGACCGACAGAATTTCGAAACTCCCGGCAAACGCAGTGGTCGGCTAGGTGGTTAGTACCCATTCCCGCCGCTGGGGGGAGGAGGTCGGGATACCGGGAACCATTCCCATTTTCTATTCAGATTTTCTTCTGTCGCCGGTCAGTAAACATCTGTTTACAGACCTCCGCCTAGGATTTTGAAAACCCCATTTGTCACTTGAGTATTTGGATTGTCTTTTGGTTTCGGACTTGGCTTAGTGATTTGGCATACGCTATTGTGGTTTGGATTTTGATTTTGCTTTTGATTTTTCTTAGAATTGAGATGTCTGGATCTAGTTCTACTAGTTTCAGAGTGTGTGGTGTAGAAGAATGTAAGGTGAGGCTACCAAAAGCCTCGGTAGATCCTCACACGGTGTGTGTGAATTGTAGAGGGCATGTTTGCTTGTTGGATGATAGGTGCAAAGAATGTGAAGTGTTAACTAATGTCGAATGGAAGGCGTATGAATCTTACATTCTTAGACTTGAGCGTGACAGAATTAGGAGGTCTTCCTCCAGGAGTGCTTCTGTTAAAAGTCAAAGTGATAAAGTTGCTCAATCTAACATATCTGTAGAACATGTTATGCATAATCCTATAATTTCACCTTCAGATAAGGAAGTGATTGTTACCGAAGGGAATGCCCTTTCTACCATTTTGGAATCGATTCGGAACCTTGAATCGAAAATGAGAGTGCTACAATCTAATGTGCAAAAGTGTAGTGATAATGTTAGTGCCCCTAGTGATGTGGAGGGGGCGTCAGATCGGTCCTATAATGCCTCCAGGTTGAGACCTCTGTCGGACTCCCAGAACACAGGGAATGGACATGTCGAAGGCCGAAGGAGGGTTACGGGAATCAAACACCGGTCTGGCGTCCTTCGGCAGATCTGAAGACGCATCCCAGGCTGCCAAAGATCGTGCGCAAGCTCGAATCTTGAAGGAATGCTTCTCTTCCTCCGAGACGTCCTCACCTCACCGTGGGTGGGAATCTCGGAAGGCCTCTCCAACTGAGAGTGGTAAGGAAGACGTAAGACGTCGCACTGGCGGCCATCGTCTTTCTCGCCCTCTTAGGAAAGGTCTTACGGAAGAGGACGCAGCCTCTCCAATTGAGAGTGGTAAGGAAGACGTAAGACGTCGCACTGGCGGCCGTCGTCTTTCTCGCCCTCTTAGGAAAGGTCTTACAGAAGAGGACGCTTCATTGGGAGATCGAGAGCGTCCTCCGCCTCGATTTACGCTTCGGTCTTCTCCGGAAGACTTCGAAGACAGTATCCCACACAAGAGATTCAGGACGCTTTCTGAGCGTCCTGATTCGAGTCTGGAGAGAAGGAAGAAGGCGTCCCCTCGCCCATCTTCTTCTCAAAGGTTCATTCCATCATATGGTTCTTCACCATCAAAAAAGACCCTCGTAGCGATTCGTCAACAGTTGGATGCGTTTTTCGCCAAGAAAGAAGAAAGATCGCGTAGTCGTAAAAAAGATCTATGGCTACCCGTCAAGAAATTTAGACGTTCTCCTGCGGCTTCTCTTTGTTCTTCGTCATCTTCTGATTCGTCGCCTTCTAGACCTCATCGACTCAATCAGGAACGCGCAAGCAGTCCTGCTGATAGAGTCTCTAGAAGTATTGGCGAAAAAGAAAAAGACAATAAGTGCCGCACAGGCGGCCGTCGTCTTTTCCAAGAGTCGAAGAACGTTCAGAAGGATCGCTCAGAAATAGAATTGGAAGGAATTGATCTTGGCTTACAGGAAGAGAATATTCAACAGAAGAAACGCCTTGCTAATCAGGACGCTCGTAAGGACGCTTCTCGGGACGCTCGGTGTCGTAAACGTCGGCTGGAGAGACTTCAAACTCACGATATTAGTTCAGAAGAGGGATATGAAGACGCATATGAGGACGCTAGGCGTATTACAACTCAAGACCGTTTTAAAGGAGCGTTTAAACGACGTCCATCACGTCAGGACGCAAATGAGGACGCTTTTCAGGACGCGAGGCGTAGTGCTAGTAAGGACGCTCGTCGTCCTTCATATCAGGACGCTTTCCAGGACGCAAATGAGGACGCTTTCCAGGACGCAAATGAGGACGCTTTTGAGGGCGCTGGGAAGAAAAGAACAGGTCGCTAGTCAGAAGGATAAGCGCCATATGCTTCAAGGTAGTAGAAACTACAATATGGGTGCTCGTCAAGAGAAATCGTATGACGTTAGTTTGGAAAATTCGGAGAGAAAGTCAAGGTTAGGAGAACATAGCCGGCTCTCCTCTTCAAAATTGATTTCAAGCGCTAGACCTACGTTTCGAAAGGGAGGTGAAACTTCGGTTTCTTCTCGTCCAATTCAGGATAAGCCTACGTCTCCATTAGAAGAGAAATCGTCAAGCGAGCCTGTCTCTGAAGAGGAGGAGGATCCTACAACCTCATCCTCTGTGGATTATAAGACCTTAACTCGTCTTTTAAAGATTGTTTCCCAGAAGTTTCGAGCTCCAGTTCCTCTCTCTCCACCTTCGCAACTAACCTCTTCGAAGGCAAGGAAGACTCCAAATTTTGTTAAAATGGTAACCTCACTCTCAACTAAAAGGGCTTTTAAAAGAATCCACGATTGGATGGAATCCAAAAAGACAAAGGGCAAGACTTCTTTTGCACTTCCCCCCACAAGGCTTAGTGGAAGATCAGGGAAGTGGTATGAGACAGAAGAGGAAGCAGGTTTAAGAATCCCTGCTTCCGCACAAGGGGATTTCGCCAACTTAGTGGAGGCTCCTAGAAGATCTTACCTGGCATCAGCAAAAGTTTCTTGGACAATGTCAGAGATAGATCACCATCTCAAAGGCCTTTACAAAACTCTAGAAGTTTTTAACTTTCTAGATTGGTGTTTGGGTGTCTTGGATGTGCAGTCTAGAAGCCCAGATTCTATTTCATTAGAGGACTTAGCGAGTATTTTGTCATGTATGGACAGAGAAGTAAGAGATGGCTCCGACGAACTGGCATCACATTTTGCGTCGGGAGTCCTGAAGAAACACGCACTTTTCTGTAGCTTCACAGCTAAGTCAGTGTCGCCTGCGCAAAAAGCAGAATTGTTGTTCGCTCCCTTTTCTGCTCATCTTTTTCCACAATCGATGGTAAAGGATTTGTCAGTAAATCTCCAAGAACGAGCGACGCAGGACTTATTGTCTCGGTCTTCGAAACGTCCTACTGATCAGATGTCTTCAAGAACCACGCAAGCTTCTAGGAAGAATTATAAGCCCTTTCGTGGAAGAGCCTCTTCGAGAGCTGCTGCTCAAGGGAGGAGTTTCCCTAGGGGCAGAGCCCCCTCAAAAACCAGGGGAAAGAAATGACTTTTCGGCCCTCCAGACACCAGTCGGGGCGAGACTCGCTCTTTTCGCCGAAGCATGGAGGATAAGAGGGGCGAACTCTTGGTCACTCGAAGTGATCGAGAAAGGTTACAAAATCCCGTTTCTATCGAAACCGCCATTAAGCATAGAGCCAATAGACCTTTTGCCCTCTTATCAGGATTCGAAGCAACAGATCTTATTAGACCTTTTGGATCAAATGTTGGAAAAGAGAGCAATAGAAAGAGTTGTATCACGGAACTCTCCAGGCTTCTACAACGGGCTTTTCCTTGTTCCGAAGCACTTGGGAGGATGGAGACCTGTCCTAGACGTAAGCAGGCTGAGTCTTTTTGTAAGGAAAATAAAATTCAAGATGGAAACTGCACAGTCTGTTTTAGCTTCCCTGAGACCAGGAGATTGGATGGTGTCCTTGGATCTCCAAGACGCCTATTTCCATGTTCCGATACACCCTCGGTCCAGGAAGTTCCTCAGATTCGTTCTGAAAGGACAGGTCTTCCAATTCAGAGCTCTCTGTTTCGGGCTGAGTACAGCCCCTATGATATTCACGCTTCTGATGCGAAATGTAGCAAGATGGCTCCATCTCTCGAAGATAAGAGTCTCACTCTATTTAGACGATTGGCTGATCCGGTCCACGTCAAAGGAACAGTGCCTGGAGGACCTACATACGACATTACAGCTGACGAAGGACCTAGGCCTTCTGGTCAACTTCGAGAAGTCCCATCTGATTCCCACACAGTCCATCGTGTATCTGGGGATTCAGATGGATTCAGTGGCTTTTCAAGCATTTCCATCCATAGAACGTCAGCTAAAATGCTTAGAGAAAGTATCGGTCTTCTTAGAGAAGGAAATATGCTCGGCGAGGGAATGGATGAGTCTGCTGGGGACCATTTCCTCGCTGGAGAAATTTGATTCTCTGGGAAGGCTGCACCTCAGACAGCTTCAGTTTTTCCTAGCAGACAACTGGAAGAACAAGAAAGACCTAGACGAGATTTTGAGAATCCCTCAATCGATCAAAGAGCATTTGAAGTGGTGGTCCGATCCCATCAAGCTATCGGAAGGGATGTCCCTCAAAGTTCTGAGCCCAGACCTAGTGTTGTTCTCAGACGCGTCCATGACGGGCTGGGGAGCAACACTGGGGGAGGAAGAAGTGTCAGGCCTCTGGAGAGGGGAACAGAGGTCCTGGCACATAAACCTCAAGGAGCTAGAGGCGCTTCGAGTCAAGAATTGTGGGACGAATTGTACAAGTCAACTCGGACAACACCACGGCGCTCGCGTACGTATATAAAAAAACAGGGAGGAACTCTATCTCGTTCCCTGTTCAGGATAACGAGGGAAATCTTACTTTGGGCGAAGCTAAGAAATGTAACGATTCTAACGAGATTCGTTTCAGGACAGCAGAGCGTTCGTGCGGATCTCCTCAGCCGTCAACATCAAATGCTTCCAAACGAATGGACTCTCCATCCAGAGATTTGCAAGGAGTTATGGAAACTTTGGGGACGCCCACTGGTAGACCTCTTCGCGACAGCGAAAACGAAGAGGCTTCCTATTTACTGCTCTCCGGTTCTAGACCCAGGAGCAATAGCAATAGACGCCATGCTTTGGAATTGGAAGGGGATGGATCTCTACGCCTTTCCTCCATTCAAACTCCTGGGAGAGGTAATAAGGAAGTTTGCAGCGTCGGAAGGAGCAAGAATGACGTTGATCGCCCCCTTTTGGCCTGCAAGCGACTGGTTCACAGAGGCCATGTCATTTCTGGTAGATTCCCAAGGACACTTCCAGAAAAATCGATCTACTCAGACAGCCCCACTTCGAGAGGTATCACGGAAACCTTCCTCCGCTCTGAGTCTGACTGCATTCAGACTATCCCAAAAAGTTGGCCAGAGCGAGAGGTTTTCAAGATCGGTGGCAAGAGCTATTGCCAACGCTAGAAGAACATCTTCTCAAGCTGTCTACCAATCGAAGTGGGCTGTCTTCAGAAGTTGGTGTAGAAGGGAAAATATTTCCTCCTCCACGACCTCTGTGAGCCAGATTGCTGATTTCCTCCTACATCTTAGAAATATAGACAAACTTTCAGTGTCAACGATTAAAGGCTACAAAAGTATGCTGTCAACGGTCTTTCGACACAGAGGCTTGGATCTATCAAATGATAAAGATCTTCACGATCTATTGAGGTCCTTTGAAACCTCAAAAGCTCCACGAGACAAGATTCCCTCATGGAACTTAGATGTTGTCTTAAAGTTTTTAATGTCAGCCCCATTTGAGCCTATGCATGCTGCCTCTTTGAAAGATGTAACTAGGAAAGCTATTTTCCTAACCGCTTTGGCAACAGCTAAGAGGGTTAGCAAAATCCAAGCTATGAGTAAACATGTGGGTTTCAGAGAACACAATGCGGTGTGTTCGCTGAGCCCCTCGTTCTTAGCTAAGAACGAAAACCCATCCAAACCCTGGCCTAAAAGCTTTGATATCAAGGGGTTATCAGAGTTCGTCGGACGAGAGCCGGAGAGAGTTTTGTGCCCTGTCAGAGCTCTCAAATTTTATCTGGAAAAGACCAAACAATGTAGAGGCCCGTCAGACAACCTGTGGTGTTCGGTCAAGAGGCCGGAATTACCAATGTTTAAGAACGCACTGGCGTTCTTCTTGAGAAACACCATCAGGGAAGCTCAATCGTCCTGCACGGATGGTGATCTTAAACTGCTAAAAGTTAATGCTGACGAGGTTAGAGCGGTAGCTACTTCGGTGGCTTTTCAGAAAAATATGGCACTCAGTGATATCCTGGGTGCCACATTTTGGCGAAGCAACTCTGTGTTCGCTTCACACTACCTCAGAGATGTGAAGGCGACATATGAGAATTGCTACTCGCTTGGACCATACATTTCCTCGGATACAGTATTGGGGACGAGAAGCAATACGAACCCCATCCTTTAGAAAATGGATGTGTGTGATTTTTAATTATGGGTTTGTTTTTTATGGTCGTAGGGTTGGCCGCTTGAGGCGGTCTTCCCTTTAATTAGCCTGAAAGTTATGGGACTAACTTTAGTGGGGCTAGGTTAGGTGGTATTTATTATGCTTCATTGTCTTCAGTATGGTCAATATGGTCTAGTCACATTGTGGTCACGCTCCCGTTGACAGATCACCTTGCTGGAAATTCTAGTTAAGCAGAAGCAGGCTTGGGTGACAGTAATCACGAAGTCAGCTATGCTAACAGGTAAGGAACCAAGATGTCAATCATCTGCATGTGAAATGTTTCCAAAATCCTTCTATTCTGTCCCTACCCACCTCCATTGGTGGGATTCAGCTATATATATATCTGGCAGGTAAGTGTCATGAACAAAATGATATTGTCATGATACAATAAAGTTTGTTCATACTTACCTGACAGATATATATAATCAAGTACCCACCCACCTCCCCTCAGGGGACAGTGGTAAAGAAAATCTGAATAGAAAATGGGAATGGTTCCCGGTATCCGCCTCCCAGCGGCGGGAATGGGTACTAACCACCTAGCCGACCACTGCATTTGCCGGGAGTTTCGAAATTCTGTCGGTCGTCAGAGAATACAGCTATATATATATCTGTCAGGTAAGTATGAACAAACTTTATTGTATCATGACAATATCATATTTTAAAGCAAGGAAGCTGTGTCATCAGACAACTCATGCGTATATGAGGTGGAAGCTGGTTACCAGGCTTGGAACCTCGTGATCCTCTCCCTGACGTTCTCACATGGATCTTTCTTCATTATCACGACTGTGTAGTACATGATTTGTCGCATGATGGAGGTCCTACTTTTGTCATGAGCATTCCAGAGTAAGGGGTCAAGACTCCTCTAGGCAAGAGTGGTCCACGAGTTCACTCATGGATTGTTCTACATCACACGACCGTTTGTGTGTCATTGCACTTCCATGTACATGGTTCATTGCTCGTCCATGTACGTGGTTCATTGTACATCCATGTACATGATTCATCGCACGTCCATGTATGTGATTCATCACACATCCATGTGTGTAATTCATCCCACATCCATGTACGTGATTCATAACACGTCCCTATAGTATGTGATTCATTGCATGTCCATGTATGTGGTTCGTTGCACGGCTGTTATGGAGGAGTTATGGGGTTCCATTTGACAACGTCTGTGTGTGTGTGAGAGAGAGAGAGAGAGAGAGAGAGTAATTGGTGGTTGGATGGTTAACGACTGTATTGGCTGTTGGTGAGTTCTGGGTTGTCTGCTGTTAGAGATCAGAGTTCTGTGTTTTGAGTGAGTGTTTTTAGTCAGTCTTTGGTGAGAGCTGGTGACAGTTAGTAGTGTTGGGAGCAGTATATTGAAGGCACTGGAAGTCAGTTGAGTTTTGTGTGTTTGTCATGGTAAGCGCTTCATAGCGACGAATGATAGGTTAAAGGAAATGAAAACGCATCTTCTTCGAGAAGTTCTGCATCACCGTATAAATACGACTGACGAAGTAGAAGAGATCAGTGAGAGTCACAGATCAGATCATCAGAGAGAGATAAGAGAAGAAGAAGCAGACAAAGGATCAGAGAGGAAAAGGCGCTCGAGAGTTGGTAGAATTCTGGTCAAGTCATCCAGTTAGAGAGAACGACCGTGGTATTTTCGACATTGAGCAAGCTTTGAGAGCAGAATCGTTCTACAAGAGGTTTTGAGGAGTTCCTGCCCTTCGAGTATCAAGAATAGACATTATTTTCTGCATTACGGAGTCAAGTAGACGTCAGAAGTTACAGTTCTCCTTTTGTGAAGCCATTGCTTTGAGCATTGATTTCCACCAGCTGAAACTTGCCAGCAAGTATTAACATTACCTCACTGTTCCCCCAGTTTATATTGTAAGATTTCACTTGTGGTATGTAAATAGGAGAAACCATTCTGTATTTATCTTTGTTAGTAAGTTTGTAAATAAACCTTTGTTCTGTTAGTGTTTCTTTCTATATTCGTATTCCCAGTTTCAACTGTTGGTGTTGAATTCTTTTTGTTTATCATATTATCGAACTTGGAGCGGACTTCTCAGGGTTTGTAACAGTGTTATTGATTTGTTTTATTGATTTGTTGTTAGTTTGGTGTTGTTTGCTTTGGAGTGGTTGTGTCTGTATTGTTGGATTTGTGCTTTTGAGTTCCTGAGGGTTGTACGTGATTGTTGTGGTGTTGAGGGTTGTTGTTGTTGTTGGGGGCTGTTGTGGTTTCTTGGTGATGTTGTGAGTTGTTGAGGGTGGTTGTTGTTGCTGGCGGGCTGTTGTGATTCCTTGAGGTTGTTAGTGGGTGTGTGTTGCCTTTTTGTGTTGTTGGTGATTGTTTATGCCGTGGTCTTGGGTTGTGGTTGTGTTCCTTGGTTGTTTGCTGTGTTGTTGAGTTGTGGTTGTGTTTCCTTGGTTGTTGTTGGGTTGCAGTCCTTGGGTGTTGTGTTGTTGGGTTGTGGTTCTTGGTTTTGGGTTTGTTGTTGTTAATGTCTCAGTGACCTCGACCAGCAGACAGCACAGCATAGCCCTGGAGTGTACATGTGTTTTGTGTTAGTTTTTGTTGTTGTTGTATAGGTGTAGGTCAATTGTCCTGCGTGTATGCTGTAGTGTAAAGAGGAAAGTGTGACTGGGGTGAGTTGGGCAGCTGGAGTGATTAGGTTTATGTGTGGGGGGGGGGGGGGGGGGGGGGATTTGCCACTTGTTTTTCAAGCTTGTGATCCCGCCACACTGTGTTCCAGTTTTTTCCTTGTCAAAGGTGAATTCAGAATCTTATTCCATCATTCGAGACCATAGCTCTTCTGGTGGAAGAGATGACAACCTACCCAATGGTAGTTCAGAACGTCTGTGCAATGCCTTTTGTCCATAGCAAAAGACTGACGGATATCCTCCAGAGCAAGTCAATCAATATAGATTCATTCATTCCAGCCATCTGGCCTTCATTTTGTGAATTGGAAGTCTTTGTGCCCAAGACTTCGAACCTTCCCAGATAGGAAGAATACTCATTTCATTGTTCATTTACATTTGAATTTTTCCTACAAAAAATTTGCCCTGTCTCTTTCTTGGGATTCAAACCTACTCTCTGGTTAGTATGTATACTTGAGTCTGGACCAAGAAGGCTTCAAGGCGAAGGAAGGATAAGGAACTGCTGGCCTTTCTGACTTAGCCTAGCCTAACTGGTTGAGTTCTTAGCCTAGCAAGTGTTTGAATTCTTAAGCCTGACATAGCCTAGCTAGTCGAACCTACCTCAACCATCTTAGCCTAACCTAGATGATGAGTTCTTAGCCTGACCTAGCCTAGCCTTAACCATCTTAGCCTAGATTAAGTAGTTGAGTTCTTAGCCTAGCAAGTAGTTAAGTTCTTAGCCTGGTCTAGCCTAGCTAGTTGAATATGCCTTAACTGTCTTAACCTAGTCTAAGTGTTGAGTTCTTTGCCTAGAAAGGTTGAGTTCTTAGCCTGGCCTACCCTAGCTTGTCGAACCTGAACCATCTTAGCCTAGCCAAAGTGGTAGAGTTCTTAAGGCCCCCATACACTGAACGATTGTCTGAATGACTGTCTGTATCATTCGCAAAAACACTGTGTATGGGCTTGTCTGAATGCAAAAGTGGGTGGAGCTTCATGCCTGAATGATCTCAGCTGCAATCTGTCATGACCAGGTTGCTGGCTTGTGACTTGAGTCTGTCATACACAGATCGTTCAATGTATGGGTTTGTCTGCCGATATGACGCTATCGCACGCGTCTCCTCTAGAGATGATGCCATGTCTTCTCGAGATAAAATCTTTGTTCAGACTGAAATCAGTGCAGAGATCGTTCATATTGTATGAATAGTGTGTGTGTGTGGGGCGATAACGACAATCGTTCAG
>NC_087207.1:35204895-35278347 GCF_015104395.2 Macrobrachium nipponense | reverse complement strand
ACAATCGTTCAGACAATCATTCAGTGTGTGGGGGCCTTAAGTCTAGCCTAGATAGTCCAAAACTACCTTAACCATCTTCCTACCCTAAGTAGTTGAGTTCTTAACCTAGCTTAGCATTAATAATCATTAATAACGGTGGGCAGAATGGAAACACATGCTGCATTGATCTCTGTTTAATGGTAGTATTTAAAACTTATTTACAAGCGCTGATTACAAACTAGGAGTGGTAATACATCTTTACAAAATGACGTAGGACTTACATCTTTGCCCAATTACATTTATTAACTCAAATGTTTAAATATCTAACTTCCCTGGTAGTTACATATATATATATATAGCTTTATCCCGCCGATTCATCGCGCGCACGGCAGAAATTAAAAATTCGCGGCTATCGCCGATAGACGATCAGGTGATCATACCTGTGCTCCCTCTATCCAGGTACTTGGAACCATTCCCATTTGCCCTCAGAAATTCCCTGCCGTCGTTTGAGCAGCACGTTGGAAATTTGCTCTCCTTTGTTTGGGTTTGCTTTAACTACAAATTGGTGAAGTACCCATTGCTTGGTTTTTCGTTGATGGCTTTCACTGATTTTGGATTTTCCTTTGCTTTTTCTCACGGATTAGATAGACTTTGTTGATTTCCGACTTGGACTATTTAACTTGTTTTCTGATTTTTTCAAGATGGCTGACTCTGTTGTTAGAATGTGTGTGAAAGGGTGCAAGACCCGGCTTCCAAAAGCCGCTCTTGATCCCCACACTGTATGTAAGCATTGCAGAGGGCATGTGTGTACATTTGATAGTAGATGTAGTGAGTGTGAAAGTTTGTCGGAGAGAGAGTGGAGAGAATATGATTGTTATGTGAGACGATTGGAAAAGGACAGAATTAGGAGAGCTAGATATTCGAGTGTTCTTTCATCTAGATCCTCTGATAGTCAAGTCCTTTCTAACTTGTCTAAGACTAATACGTATTCCTGATCCTAACCCTAAGGTAGTGGTACCAGATCCTCCTATGGAGTCGGAGGTAAGTGAGCCTACTATGAAAGATATTATGGCAGCTATTTCTGCCTTGGGTGTGATAGTGCAATCCCTTACTTCGGATAAGGAAGTGATGTGGGGGGCAGTGAGTGGTTTGCAGCGCAAGTTCGGTGACAGTGATAGTGCAGTGGGGGTTGCGTCCGTTCGTGTCTGTCATGCTCCTAGCCCTAGACCTCTTCCATGCTCCCCAACCCCTGGGAGAAGGAACGTCGACAGGCTAAGGGAGGTGAGAGATGTTGAACAGCGAGCAGACGTCCCCTCGAGTGATCCTGTTGACGCATCCCAGGACGCTCCCCCTTGCCGCAGGAAAGGCGAGATGAGGAAGTGTTCGTCATCATCAGAAGACGCAAGACCCAGACGCGGTTGGCGACAACCTCAAGAGTCGAGACCTCTCAAGAGAAGCAGGTCCCCTGTTTCGTTCCAGCAACCCTCGTGTAGTAATTGGAGCTTTCCGGAGAGATTCTTGTCGGAGGAGGACGACGCATCCGCGCCTAAACAGAGACGTAGGATGCATAGCTCTTTGGAAGAAGAAGACGTGCTCATTACGTCGGTTAATGCTTCTCCCCCTCCCCTGGATTGGGAGGTGTCGCAAGGGGCATCACCACCTCTTCGCCAGAAGACCCTAGCTAGTCTCCGAAGCGGTAGACGTACGTGCAGTGCCATCTCCAGTTGTTCCCCAGCAGCAAGAGGCACCGCAAGCAGCGTTCTTATCGGGACTTCAACAGTCCATTACGTCTCTGTTTGACGTTTTCAAGTCGCAAGGACTGAGAGAGGAAACACACAAGAAGGAATCCAAGGACATCAACAGACCCAGGAAGAGGATACGACCGGAGTTTGGACAGTGAGACGCCTACAGTCAGCAGACACGGACTCGCTGCAAGTTGCAGCGCTCGTAGACGCTCCCTTGCAGCAAGCTGGACGCGTGACGGGAAGTGTCAAGGATCATGACGCTCCCTCGCAGCATGCTGGACGCATGCATGACGTACGCAAACAGGACGACGCGCGTGATTCCCCCCCTCATTCGACATCGGAAAACGTCAATCCTTTGGAAGAGATCTCGGAGGATGAGACGCAAGAAACTCTGCATGCAGCAGATCTGAAGAGATTACTAGCGGTTTTGGCGGACTTGTATCCTACTGATTTTCAGCAGGCGGTACCTCGGAGCCCGCCCTCGCAGTTTTTGAAGGGTAGACCCCAGAAGTCTTCCTCCTTCAAGAACACAGTTTTGGCCAGATCGGTTAAGAGGGCTTTTTCGATCTTAAACGACTGGATTGTGAAGAAAAAGGAACAGGGTAGGACAACCTTTTCCTTCCCCCCTACGAGATTGGCTTCTCGATCTAGCGTGTGGTACGAGACTGGGGAGGCTCTCGGCTTGGGAGTTCCTGCCTCCTCCCAAGGGGACTTCTCCAGACTCGTAGACGCATCACATAGAAGGGCCATGACTAAGGCTGAAGTGATGTGGTCCACTTCGGAGATAGACCACTTGCTGAAAGGCGTCTTCAGGACTATTGAAGTCTTCAGCTTGATGGACTGGACTCTTGGAGCCCTCGCAGATGTGACGGACGAGAAGAACGAGACGCAGATGCACCTTATTGCCTGTCTCGATAAAGCTGTGAGGGACGGGACAGTCGAACTCACAGCCCTTTTTACAGCAGGTATCCTTAAGAAGAGGGCTATGCTATGTTCTTTCCTGTCGTCAGGAGTGACTCTCGCGCAGAAGTCAGAGCTTTTGTATGCTCCTTTAACCAAACAGCTCTTCCCTTCAGAGCTAGTGAAGGACTTGTCGGCTGCTCTTGCGCAACAAGCAACGCAAGATTTAATTACTAGAACTGCGAGGAAAGTTCTTCCGGCTAACTTTTTAGCCAGAAAGGAGAAGGAAGCTCCTCCCACGCGTCAGCCCTTTCGTGGGAGAGCCCTTTCGAGAGGAAGTCAGGGAATGGCTGCAGGAGGACAACCTCGCAAAAACACCAAACTACAACCAAAAACCAAAAAATGAACTTGACAACCTCCAGACACAAGTGGAAGCCAGGTTATCCCACTACTGGCAAGAGTGGAGCCAAAGGGGAGCGGACGATTGGACAGTCGAAGTACTGAAGGAAGGATACAAGATCCCCTTCCTAAGGAAGCCCCCTCTTTCTTCAGAATCGTTAAGAGTTGACAGCTACTTACTCGGGGAGCAAAGCAGCAGCTCTTCAAGAACAAGTCAACCAGATGCTGTCAAAAGCAGCAATAGAAGTACGTAGTAGAGGACCCCTCTTCAGAGGGATTTTACAACAGACTATTTCTGGTACCCAAGAACTCGGGGGGTTGGAGACCCGTGCTGGACGTAAGTCCACTGAACAAGTACGTGAGCAAAGTCAAGTTTGCTATGGAGACATCTGCTTCAGTCCTAGCAGGCACCAGACAAGGAGACTGGATGGTGTCGATAGATCTGCAGGACGCATATTTTCACGTCCCAATTCACCCGAACTACAGGAAATATCTGAGGTTTGTTCATCAGGCAACAACTTATCAGTTCAGAGCACTTTGTTTTGGACTAAGCACAGCTCCTTACGTTTTCACTTGAGTGGTTTCGAACGTGGCCCTTTGGTTACATCTGGAAGGGGTACGAATATCGATGTACCTGGACGACTGGCTAATCAGAGCCAGGTCGCAAGAAAAGTGTCTGGAGGATCTACAAGTAACAATGAAGGTAACGCAACAGCTGGGACTCGTAGTAAATCTAGCCAAATCACAGCTGACGCCTTCACAAGACATCATCTACCTGGGGATGAGGATTCAGTCAGTGGTTTTTCGGACTTTTCCAGCCCTGAATCGCATTCTAGAATGCTTAAGAAAGGTGACGCTCTTCCTAGGGAGATGGACCTGCTCGGCGAGGGAATGGATGAGTCTGCTGGGGACCCTCACCTCGATCGAGCAATTCGTCTCCCTGGGAAGACTACATCTACGTCCACTTCAGTTTCATCTGTCAAGATACTGGACTAGAGACAAGACCTAGAGACGTGGATTCCAATCCCTCGGGGAATCAGGAATCATTTGAGTTGGTGGGACGACCCCAACAAACTACAAGAAGGCTTTGAACTTCAACAGAAGAACCCCGACCTAGTATTGTATTCAGACGCATCGGACGTGGGATGGGGTGCAACACTGGGGAAGGACGAGATCTCGGGTCTATGGGAAGACCATCAGAAAAAATGGCACATAAATGTGGAGCTGGTGGCATTCATCTAGCACTATTGCACTTCCAGGAGGAGGTCCAAAACAAGATAGTACAGGTCAACGCAGACAACACCACAGCGTTGGCCTACATCAGGAAACAAGGAGGCACTCGTTCGGATTCCCTTTACGAGGCAGCAAAAGATCTCCTGTTGTGGGCAAAAGAGAGCAACATTACTCTGATAACTCGCTTCATAGAGGGAGAGAAGAATGTCAAAGCAGAACTTCTCAGCAGAGGAAGACAGGTTCTCATGACAGAATGGACCCTACATCACGAGGTGTGCAGCAGGCTTTGGAATCTGTGGGGAGAACCGTCAGTAGACCTCTTTGCGACGCAGAGAACAAAGAGGTTACCTGTTTACTGCTTACCAGTCCCAGACCAGGAAGCAGTGGCAGTGGACGCCTTTCTCGTGGATTGGGAAGGACTAAACATGTACGCCTTTCCCCCCATTCAAGATCCTAGACAGAGTCTTGATGAAGTTCAGGGAGTCGACCAACGCCCGCATGATCCTGATAGCTCCGTTTTGGCCCATGAGACCCTGGATCACAGAAGTGATGGAGTGGCTGGTAGACACCCCCAGATCGTTACGTTGTCGGAGCGATCTACTCAGACAGCCACATATAGAGAGATACCATCAAAATCTCCTCGCTCTCAATCTAACTGCCTTTCGACTATCGAAAAACTGGCAAGAGCGAAGGGCTTTTCGAGGGAAGCTGCAAGAGCAATCGCAAGAGCGAGGAGGACGTCCATGATAAAGTTGTACCAGTCTAAGTGGGACGTGTTCAGGGAATGGTGCAGAATTAACAACATTTCCTCTTCCAGTACCTCTCTAATTCAACTGGCAGATTTTCTGTTATATTTAAGAAACCAACAGAAACTAGCAGTATCAACCATCAAGGGATACCGCAGTATGCTAGCATCCGTCTTCCGTCATAGAGATATTGACGTGTCGGGAAACAAGGATCTCTCGACCTCATAAGGTCCTTTGAGACAGTTAAGAGGAAGGACGACAATCCAACCCCCTCTTGGAATTTAGATGTTGTCCTGATGTTTCTAACCTCGAGCAGGTTCGAACCTCTCGACAAGGCTTCGTGGAAGGACCTCACCAAGAAGACCCTATTCCTGGTTGCGTTGGCAACAGCCAAGAGGATAGGAGAATTGCAAGCCTTTAGCAAAAATGTAGGCTTCAATGGAGAGAATGCAGTCTGCTCGCTGCAACTAGGTTTTCTCGCCAAGAATGAGAATCCTTCTCAGCCATGGCCCAGATCCTTTACCATACCAGGATTATCTCATTTAGTAGGACAGGAAAAGGAGAGAGGCCTTTGTCCAGTGAGGGCCCTAAAATTTTATCTGCAGAGAACCAAAAACATGAGAGGACAGGCAGACAGCCTCTGGTGCTCGGTGAAGAAGCCTTCGTTACCTTTGTCAAAGAATGCACTGGCGTTCTTTATCAAGGATTTGATAAGGGAAGCTCACCAGAACTGTGATGAGAAAAGCTTCCCAATCCTCAAAATCAAGGTGCATGAAGTAAGAGCTGTGGCGACTTCGATGGCGTATAGACACAAGAAGTCTATGAAAGCGATTTTGGAAGCAACATTCTGGCGAAGCAAGTCTATCTTCGCAGATTGTTACCTCAAAGAGGTACAGACCCAATATGAAGATTGTTGCTCCCTGGCTTTGTACATTGCCTCTGGCGCCGTAGTTGGAGAAGGTACTACTGCCTCTAACCTATAACCTTATTTATACCCTTGCTTTTTCTTGAACTTGATATCACAGGTTGTCTGTGAAGGTTGTTGCAACCTTCCACGGTCTGGGGTGCAAGTCTAAGTTAGGTTTTATGGAGTGTGTTTTTAGTGTGTTAGTGGGTCAGGTGGTCAGCTCATTGTCCATGGCTTTGGCAGGATAGCAAGGGGTGTGGTCTAGTCATGTTAAGGTCGAGGACCGTGTGACAGCCCCACAGAGACTTTCTACAGCCCCCTGGGTGGATCGCTGGGTCTCTCAAGGAATGCAGGCTAATGAAGCAGGAAAACTATGAAGCCAGCTTCCTTATCAGGTAAGAACCAGATTATTGGTACAGCTAATTTGTAGCGATTAATAATTTTACAAATTCCCAACGGTGTTGCGGTTCTCTAACCCACCACCAAAGGTGTCAATCAGCTATATATTATATGTAACTACCAGGGAAGTTAGATATTTAAAAATGGTATTTTCATTTTAAAATAAGCTTTTAAATATACTTACCTGGTAGTTACATATATAAAAGGTCCCTCCCTCCTCCCCTCTGAGAACAGGGGCATGGAATTTCTGAGGGCAAATGGGAATGGTTCCAAGTACCTGGATAGAGGGAGCACAGGTATGGTCACCTGACCGTCTATCGGCGATAGCCGCAAATTTTGAATTTCTGCCGTGCGCACGATGAATCGGCGGGATAAAGCTATATATATATGTAACTACCAGGTAAGTATATTTAAAAACTTATTTTAAAATTAAAATACCATCTTTATAGAAATATCAATTATTGTAACACCCCTCTTGTTTTGAAAAAGAAAGTACACACTTTTAAAAAATTAAACAAGTCTTCTGCAAAATAAAGAATCAAACACTAGCAGGGCTACAAACATACAAAATATCACTTGTTCATAACAAAATCTTTAAATCTATTTGGCATCTTATTTCTAGTGCTACTTACTTCTCTACTCGTCCTACTGGAATGAACACCATGATCATTATTTACAGGATTCACGTCAATCTGACCTTAAGCATTATTTACAGATACATCAGAATTCATTCCTACATCAGTGTCGGGGCTTGCTTTCTTTGTAAGTTTGCTAGGACTAGTTTCCACACCATTCTCTAGGTATAGTTTCTCTGGTCTTCCCATTTCATTCATTTTCTTTAAATGAACTCTATTTCTCCCTAACAAACTATCATTAGATTCTACTACACAAGATCTATTTTTAAAGTTTTTCAATAACTTTACCAAAATCCCACTTTTTCTTACCACGAATGAGATTTAATTCTTACAGTATCTCCCTCGGTTAATTCCTACAAGCCTTTAGCATCTCTATCATGATACCATTTACTTCTAAAATTTCTTAAAGCTTTTCTAGTTTTCACAACTTATCATCAAGAGATTGGGATTTCAACAAAGAAGTTAATACAGATAACAAAGTTCTAGTAGTTCTTCTGCCAAGACACCCTTGAGCAGGACTAAAATCAGATTCTTGCATAGGAGTATTTCCGTAATTTAGTACTATTGTTAAATAGGGATCCTTTCTACTTTCTACTGCTTTTACAAGAAGTCTTTTTGCAATCGTTACTTCAGACTCTGCTGTACCATTTGACCTAGGATAATGAGGACTACTCATTACATGTTCAAAATCATAATTCAAAGCAAAATTCTTAAAATCCTCACTACTGAACTGGGGACCATTGTCAGATATCACAATAGTAGGTAGTCCATACCTTGCAAAATGAGCTTTCAATTTTCTTATCACAGTACTTGCATTAGTGTTTATAAGATGGTCTATTTCCCAAAAACCACTATAGTAATAAATAGTTACCAAATAAATTGTGATTCAAATTGACACCTACATTTTCCCATGGTCTATCAGCCAACTCATGTTATTTCAAACACTCTTTCTGTTGACCAATAGGGAATCTATTACATATTTCACATTTTGAAACGAATTGTTTTACACCTGCATTCATACAAGGCCAATACAAGCATTCCCTGGCTCTTCTCAAACAACTTTCTATACCCATATGTGATGAATGTACAGATTCTAAAATAAATGACCTAATTTTCAAGGGAATAACTACTCGGCCACCCTTTAAGATAAGAACGTTTTGAACTGAGAATTCATCTCTGATACAATAATAAGGTTTAAGTACACTTGGAATACCATTCACAATATCAGGCCAACCATTCAGAATCACCGGTTTAAGTAATTGCAATACTTCACCATCATCAGTTTCTTTCTGGATCGTTATTAAACATTTTGGCCTAATAGGTAACAAGTTAATCATATTGATATGGTCAAACAGTCTATTCCTACCATCAAAAGGCAAATAGGATCTTGACAAATAAACAGCCAATAGCATCTCACTACCTTTCTTATGCTTTACTTCAACAACATATTGTAAGATTCTCATCAGCAAACCTTGCAGATGCTTGGGTCCCCTATTTAATGGTTTTAGAATGATTGTTTCAAGTGTTTTATGATAATTTTCTATTATAGTCTTTCTACCAAATGTGTAATCGTGAAATTTCTCTTGAGCAAATACTATCGACAATGTCTCTTTTTCTGTCTGGGCATACCTAGTCTCAGTATCTGCTAGTGCTCTGCTTGCATATGCTACTGGTTTGCCGCACTGCATCAAAGCGGCACCTATTCCTTTCTGTGAAGCATCTCATTGAATAGTCAATTCCTTATTTGGATTGTAATACTGTAAAACAGGTGTTGTAGAGATTAGTTGCTTAATTCTATAAAAAGCATTATCATGAACCTCAGTCCACTCCTATTTAACACCTTGATGTGTAAGTTTTCTGTACGGTTCCATCTCATCAGGTAGGTTGGGTAAAAATTTCCCTATATAATTGATCATACCACCTAATTTCTGAATACCAGTGACATCTGTTGTTGGTTCCATTTTCAAGATAGCCTTCACATTACCAGTTATCTTAGCCTAGCCTAGCTGGATTGAGCTTATATTTTTTGGGCATACTCTTAAAATTCCCAGAGCATCATGTTGTTTCTTGCTGCAAGATTTCCCGTTCTTTAAGAGTTTGGGATTTGGTTGGGCTTAACCTACTTTTTCATCCAAGTAACCAGATCAGTAATGTAACTCATACTCTGGTGTTCTTACCTCTGAAGTAGTTAAGATCAAGCTTAGCTCTGCGATACGTTGCTCAGGAACGTCGCCATGGTGGATCCTTAGTCAAAGGGGGTAGTGGGGAGATGTCCTATCATCATAGGACGTCTCCCCTGATGAGTAGCTTACCGATATTATGTCATCATAAGGGATCACCTCATAGGACATCTTCTCTGGTGGAGATGCACATTTCCTGGGAAGCTCAAGACTTCTCCCCTGTCTACAGTGCAATTAATTTGATAATGCAACAGTTGACAGTAGGATATTTATAACGTATCTGTGCTGAGCATTTTGTCATAGGACATCCCTTTGGGTTATCCTATTATCTCTTCTGTCTACTTGGAAAGACATATGTTAGATCTCTTCTCTTTGACAGAAGCTAGAGGTCTTTTATTCATGGTCCCAGAATTGTTTGTTGGAGATGAATCATTTCTGCCGCCAGCTACACTCCTTGACAGTTGAGACACACCAGTGGTTGGATTTCGTAGTTAAGACTCTAAATCCCTTGGTTCATGATGGCAGATTTGCCTCATTTTCAAATCCCTCCTTGGATGAGTTTGTGGACAGCGATGCGCAGTAGTTATTGCTCCTGCGTGTGGTGATTAAACAGTCATACTCCTTACCGTATACTAGTTCTGTCACACTGCAGGCTAAACCACAGGACATCAGGGGAACGAGTTTTTCTCTGGTATTTAAGAAGAACTTGTCTGTTCATAGGATTTTGAATGCTGGTTTCTGGCTTTGGCAGACAACGCTCACTTCCTTTTACCTGAAGGACATTATCCTCAGGTCCTTGGACACTTTTCTTTGGTCCAGAGGTGACTTCCCAGCAAGTTGTGTAACTCATTCAGTGCCCCAGGCGAAACAGTTTGTATCTTACCTAAGATGATAGTATGGAAGAGAGAATGAGCGAGTTGGCAGGTCTTCTTCTTTCTCTTTTTTTTCCTTTCTTCCTTCTGGTGGGTTGAAGAATAGATACGTCATACGCTGGGATGGTCTGATATAGGTGAGTGGGCCAGCCATACTGGTTGCAGTTATTTGGTTTGTGTCTATACAATATACAAATCTGCTTCTCAGTAGCACTTACTCCTCTCTCTGGCAATGGGAGATAGGAGTGGTAACAAACCCCTGTGGCCTACATGGTTTATTGCTTGAACAGACAGTTCTCTTTACCTTCCATGAATGCAGTGAATCTGGACATGTCTCATTGTGTTTAATCCCAGCAGGCTGTGTTTAGATATTTGTTTATCTATTCTCTCATGGGCTCAGACCCCCTGTTTAGAACTCAATCTTTACCTTCCACAAATGCAGTGAATCTGGACATATCTCATTGTGTTTAATCCCAGCAGGCTGAGTTTTTAGATACTTGTTTATCTATTCTCTCATGGGCTCAGACCCCGCTGTTTAGAACTCAATCTTCTAGGAAGGGTGGTCAGGTGGGCTGAACCCCCAGCTAGTTCAGGGTACTTGTACCTAACTCCAAGTGTAAGTCTATCCTATTGTTAAGACCAAAGGTTTGTTTCGCATATGAGCAAATATAAATTTTCAATCAATTTGTATTTTTCATTGCTAACAAACCTCAGGTCTTAGCGTTAACTGTCCACCTCTTGCCAAAGAAAGACTGACGTGTCACGAGGTTCCAAGCCTGGTTTGGTGACCAGCTTCCACCTTGTATACTTATGAGTTGTCAGATGCCACAGATTTCTTGCTTTACAATCTTTGATTTTTTTAACCGGTTTCCAGCTGGCACTAGAAGATTATCCTGCTGGTAACACCTCAGGTTTGTTAGCTATGAAAAATACAAAGTGATTAAAAATTTGTCATTTTCAGCCACATAATTCAATATTATGTGTCACCACATATTTGATGTAGTACTATATACTAATTAAATGTAGAAGCATAAGTGATACTCATGCATGTGTGTGTATACTCCACATGAACATACAAACAGTAACATCGAGACATGAACGTTTTAGTTGTCTTGGAACAAGTTATTTCGTGCTCATAAGGGTAAAAAAAATATTAAAGCCATCTTTGTATTAGCGAGAGAAAGGGAGTCCTAAAAACGCAGTACCCTGCTTTATGATTACAACTGCTGTTAACGACATGAAATTACTAAAACAAATACACTTTAAAACAACTATGCTGTAAATCTAATATGCTATAACAGAGCTACTTATAAGTATATACTGTATGAAATGTGTAATTGTGTACGTGTTATGTGTTCTGTATTATAAAACAAAAAAGCCCAATTCAGCAAACAAATAAAATAAATCTACCTTTAGCTACAATGTATAAGTATGAACTATTGAACACGGAGCAGGGGTTGTTATCTGCATATCTGCATTCTCAAACTACGGAGCGGATGTTAAGAAATTGTCAGTGCGGATGCGGATTCATAAAAAATGCAGAAAATCTGTGGCTTCAGATGCAGATATCCGATACATCTCTAGACCACAATCCCCCCTGCAAATAGCTAAAATCCGCAAATACTTCGCAAATACTTGACACCCCTCTAAAAATAATTATAACTGCCTATTTTGATAGTTAAAACCAAAAACTCCTCTAAAAATGCTTATACCCAAGTATTTTAATAGTTTTATCACAAAAAATGTATTTATTCATGAAAATAATTTAAAAATAGTACATGTATAGTATACAATAAAAAAAATTCTGCAAATAATGTCAATAGTATACAGTTCAAAGAAAAATCCGTGAGTAGGTGAAGCCATGAATCCAGAACCATGAATAGGTCAGGGTCCACTGTAGTCTACTTGATATTCCACCAATATTGTAAACAGACAGTACTTTCACCCTGCAGTTACTGAGAGTACACTAAATAATATGAACTGAAACTAAATGAAAAATAGCCCATTGCCCATAGAATCACCTCTTGATGTCAGGAGTTGACTGACATATCCCAAATGTACATTCATGTCTGCCTGGGATATTTTTTCTGTGCATTAAGCACTACATAAATACAGACACATATATTAAGGAATGTATGTGTGAAATTTTTTGTTTGGGGTGGAGATAAGCTTAGATGATGCTGTGAAAGTCTAAAATACAGCTGGATGTATAAAAATAACAGGACTGTATCACTAAAGCATTCGACTGCAGTGTGAACAACACCATGTTGGGGGTATACAGGCAGTCCCCGGTTATCGGCAATCTGGTTTTATTGCACTTGATTAGCACCATAAAATTGGTGATTTATGGTGCCGTAACGGGACGAGTTCTGGTTATCGGCACCCTAAGGGTTCTTATGGCATGCCATAAGGGTGCTTATGGCGCCGATAACCGGCATTATGGCACCATAAGTCACCAAGTTTCAGTTAATGGCAGTTTTCACTTATCAGCACACCCCCAGAAACGGAACCCCGCTGATAACCAGAGACTGCCTGTATATACAAACTGACAGCTGCAGATTCAAAAATATGTGCTGGACCCTGAGACTTGCTGAACTATGGAATTACAGATGAAAGAGGTTCATCCAGCAGATTATAGATGTGCTGAACCATGGCAAATGCTTAACTACAGACTTCTGAATTAAAGAGGTTCAATGTGTATTTCAATCTTTTTTGTAACTCAGGTTTATGTGATGTATGTTATGATGTTTTATTTTTAATTACCCATATTGATATTAATTGTTGAATTAATCTTGCAGGATGACATAATTAGTTCCTCCTTTGTGACAGCTCAGTACCTGAGCCAGCTGAAATTTAACAAGAAAGTATATGTTATTGGATCAAGTGGAATTACTAAAGAGTTGGATGAAGTGGGAATATCTTACATAGGAGCTGAGGTAAGATAAAATGTTACAGTATGACAGAAGCTGTTTTAGAAAGATGGTAACCCAGTTCGGTAAATTTGATGTAGTACACTTTAGCACAGTAGTATTAAGTTTTGCAACATAAAACAGGTCAACCATTACTAATCCGGCATCACTAGGACTTTTAGAGTGCCAGATTACAGAGTGGTTAGGTTAGAATATGTACACTTGACCCAACCGTTAACCACTAAATAATACCTTTAAAATACTCCCATAAGTACAAATTGGTTAATAAGGAACAAAGAAACATTAAAATAAATGGAAAACAAGAGAAATTTTAATGAAGTACATACAGGCAAAATAAATGGTACAGGCAGGTGTCGAGTTATGATGGGTTTAGATTCTTGCGTGCATGTCAGGTGTTGAATTTTTACAGAAATGAGTGTACAATTCAATAAATAGGTACAGTACAGTATATATACCTATATAGGCTACCCCATAGATTAACTCCTTTTACCTATGGCCTACCATGGTTTTATCACAATTAGTATATTTTTATAAAGTAACTGTCTTATCATTCTTTACAATAATGAATTATATTCACTTGTTTTACTTAGATTTCAGTAAATTTGCCTTTTTTTATTGTGTTCCCTTATGAATTATACTTAGCAAGTATGTATGTATTGCATCTTTCATATTGTGCTGTATAGAGTAGACTCTTAGTACGTACTGTATGTTGTTTTCAAGAAATGTATAATTAATCTTTTGTTTGATTGTAATCACTGACATTCCATTTCATCTTATAATATCACAGAAACCATCTTTGTGTAACTTATCCCTTGTTTACATCTATATGTGGCATTTTTATATAAGAAGTAACTTACCCAGTAATTACATCGGTGTAGTTTCTATTCAACGACAGCTTGAATTTCTTAAATTAGCAGTAATACTCTTCTTCTTCTGTCTGGTAGGAGAACAACTCATGAAAAGAGCTTTAGTTTTTTTTTGCCCTTCTAGAGCTAACACGGTTGTAGGAGTGCAGCTTCTTATTTGGAATTCGTTATTGTTGTTTCCCATTTTGGTGAAATATTTTAATTTTATTGCCTTCAACATTAACATTGTTATTTCTAGGCCTAACCTGTGTCGCTCCGTGAAATAGTTCCTATAGCAGTCATTTCTAAGGTATAAATATTGCTAAATATACTAGAGAAAAAAGCTATATGGTTATGCCAGAGTTTCCTGGCTCGCTCACCCTTATTTAGGGTGTCGATATGGAAACTGGGGCGTGTGTAACCACTATCAGAGGTCCCCTGCCATTTAGTCTCTTCCTTTCTCAATATCCCTCGTCTACAGAGGAGCCGTTCTAGGCCATCTACCGCCTGCCACTGCTACAACTAGCGTCTTGTTTGCCATTCCTTTCGATAGCACTGCTAACTTCGCACGTGTTGCTTTACGCTGTGTTATTTTTGTGAATATTTCCTTACTTCATCATGTCTGAACGTCAGGAAGCTGCTGCATCTAAGTTGAGCACTGCAATTAATGTTTGATCATGTTTTAAGGTAGCGATGGGCGATATAACTTGTTTAATTTGGTTATATGTAGGAGCGGGAGCCAGCATGGTGCCGCTCCCAGGCAGCCATTTTGCGCATCGCTACCAGCGTATATTTACGCTCATGTCGGCACCCAATTGGTCTCCCATACTAGTTGGAGTTGCCTACCTTTGATAATTAGCAGTTCCTCAGATGTTTTTTATAGATGTTTTGCAATTTAAATTAAATCCTGATGTTATTTTCATGTCCGATCGCGGGGGATACTATCCTACCGACGAGCTGCATGCTCTCAGAAGGTAGCCTAGACCTGGTATATGATACATCCATTAGGTTGGTCTTCCAACCGTTAAATAATTAGATGGTGTATTATATGCTACTTAGTATATTAGTCTCTTTGATAAGAGACGTCCTTGTCTATACTATACAGAAGAGCCTTGGCTCTTCCGTAGCCTATTCATGACAGTCCATGAGCCACCCTGGTCTTCCTGGCCATATCGGTCATAGATTTCGATTTGGCGAGCTAGGCTAGCTGCTCAGCCTTCCTGACCAACCTGTTCAGATCGTTTCGATTGCGAGGGTTAGGTCAGGCGCTCGAGAGGACTCATAGCTTTCTCTCTCTCTCTCTCTCATTTTTTCCCTTCCATGTCTCCCCCGCATCAGGAGTGTATATATATATATATATATATAGACATATATGTAATTTATTAATATCCGATTGATACGGATATTGTGTTATGTTGCGCGGTTTGCATGTGTTAGTAAACCTATAGGCCTACCACTCCTGTTCAGTTGGGCATTGACCTACCGCGTGTTGGTACACCTGGCTGGTAAGGTCTCCAGCTGATCATGTGTGGGCCACCCCTCTAGTCGACTTCCCTCCCCCTGCACCCACCTTGGTGGGGGAACGTGGCTCGCCTCACGCTACTCTAGTAGCCAACCCGAGCCTCTCACTTAAGGGGGAGGGTAGGGAGTACGGTCGGGGGGTAGGACCCATTGCGCCATGCTCAGTATGAGTGGTAGGGGGGTGCCTGCTCGGGCGAGCCTTGGTTGGCCACCTGGCTCGTCGGGACGGTGCGCTCTCCGGGCCACTACAGCCACGTCCCCTATCTGCGGTCCTACTTCACCAGACCTATCCTCCCACTCCGGCGGGACCGGGACTCCGGCTCCTAGGTATTGGCTATACGAATAGCTATGATCCTTTACTTGACCAGACTCAGGCTAAGGTTTTACCGAATTCCCTGATCTGTTCTTACGAAGCCGGACCCGGGGTAGAATAGCTAGGTGTAAGAGGACTTGACGCTGGGAACGATCCACCATGGTTGGAACAGTTAGTTATGCGCATGTATTAGTTATGTCTAGTAAGATATCTTATCTTATTATATACTTCAGGCTCGTTTACTACGGCGGATAACCTACTCCGCCGGGTATTCAGAACCGAGGTACCCTGTTATCACTAGCTCCCTCGCCTTGTTTGACCTTCTTGGTTTGTCACATCTATCCCGCACCCTGGTGGGAGGGGAAAAATAGGCTCGAGATTCAATCTTAGTTGACTAGATTGAACGTCTCCTATGCCAATGGAGTCGGGCCAGGTCTTCCTTACCCTGCCCCGTTCCATCAGGCCTATACCTTTACTCTCATGTCAAGAACAACAACTAGTCCTGGGAGCTGGTGAGAAACAAGGATGCATGGAATTTTACTAGTTAAGAAGGCATGCCCCACCAGATACGTCTCCAGTGGGTCTAAATAGTGATACTCATGTATCATTCAACTTACAGATGGTGCGTTGCCTGGAGACGGGGTGTACCGCCGTTCTCAAAGAGCCCTGCGGGCACGTGGTGTGCCGGACCCACGCCGGATGTGCGTTACAGGTGGGATCTCTGCTGGTGTGGCACCATGAGGGGTGCGAGGTCTACTACGGGCTGGTGAATGAAATCACCTCCGAGTCGGTACGTACCACCCTTAAAAAACTATACAATGAGAATCAGATTGAATAAATTCATGTTGATACATACTAGACTAAGGATAGTTTTTAGTTTTAGTATTGAGATAACTCTCTCCTACAGAGTATTCAAGCCGTCAAGGATGCGGCGATGGCTACTCTGAAAGCCTGGGTTGGTGGCTTTGGCCGTAATGTAAAGGCCAAACAGCCCTACATGCTGTCCGAGGAGATGGCCTCGCTCATCTACCCCGGAGCAAGGAAGTCGGCAGCTGTAGAGGCGGAGGTAGCGGCCCCCATCATCGCCAGGATCCAGGCGGAGACGACGACCTTACCGGAGGACGATTTCGGCGAGGTGGTGTTAGGAGAATTAGCGGCCTTGGATTTAGAACGAGAGCCCATGGTTGCTGACAACCAGGGCGAAGGTAAGATGTTGTCGAGGCAGGTAGTTTAGGGCTCAAGGCTTGCCCTTTAGCCCCTCTCATCTTCTGCTACTACTACTTCTTCTTTTCAGGGATTCACCGGTAAGCTCCAGTCTGTTAGATGCAAGGCGAGCTCAGTGATCCCAAAGGTGAAAAATCCTTCCACCTTTAAGGCTATTAAGAAGTCCTTGCCAAAACCAAGGTCCGGATCTAGCCGCACCAGTACGCCATCGGCTCCCCATCCCGGTGCGGACTCGGCAAATCCAACTCCCCCTCCACAGGGATCGAGAGCGAGAGGTCCAAAAGCTAGGGCCCAGGAATCTAGCTTTGACCCGGCGGTGTTCTCCTCGATTATGATGGAGCAGGTAGGGAACTTTGTTCAGACCAAGTTCCAGGAGATTTTCTCCCAGCTATCCTCCACTCTCGAGGCATCAGGACAGGTCCATCCAATCCCTGACGGAGAGGATGATGACTCAGGAGACCCTAGTGGCGGGTATCCGTGAAAATATGGCATCAGGACAACCTCACTCCGGACAGGCTACTCAACCCCTGTCGATGCCGGACTCCTCTAAGCTGCCCCCATTTAAAAACAATAACCCCTGGAGGCCAGCAGCATACACTCCGTTCGCGGACGGTATGCTTACCATTGAGGGATGCGGGACTTGAAGACTGGAGGACTTTGAGTTCTACCCGCATGATCTCCAGTTCCCATTCATGGGGTATGCCCGTCTGACGGATAAGGCAGTGGTAAGGGAAGATAAGGTCCCAAAGGAGACCGTTATCTTTCCCAGGGACCAAGCCCAACAAGCATGGGTCCGGAGCTTGACGGAGTGGCAATGCATCAACACTAAGTTGACAGCCCACAAGAGCCCGTTTACCATCTTTGTAGTGGGTGACAACACCCCTACCCCATGCCTCTCCAAAGTGACTGAGCTAACACTACAGGCAGCCACGGAGGATAAACCCATGCTGCAACTCCAGGAGACAGATTTGCCTTCCCTTCTGCTCCCCGGAGGCACAGAGTGTTGGGTAGACGCTCCAGCCACCTTTACGGTGGGTAAGCTCACCTCGAACTGCGGAACTCCGTTGTTCAGCGAGCGGCTTCCCAGGCTTCCAGACTCTATAGTCAAAGCCGAGTATGACGCGAGGTGTAGACTGAGCAGGTCTCTCAACTCCGCCACCATGATAGAGATGACATTGCTGATATATGCGGATGAGCCACTGTTTAAAGTCCTAACGAAGTCATTCCTTCACACAGTACAATTGATCTTTATGACTTCGCAGTGGCTAGGGGGAACTGCGGGAAGCACGTCCTGGCAGACGCTTCCATCCGCCACGAGCCAAACAAGCTCTTTAGGTCATCGATCTGGGGAGCAAATCTCTTCCCCGACTATCATCAACGAAGTCCTCGGGGAAGCAGCTAGGGTGAACCAGAGTCTGAGGATTTGCTGGGGACTCATTTCTAAAAGGAAACCTGAGTCTGCCAGATCACACCCTAGGGACAGGAAGAAGTTGAGGAAGTACCAACCCTTCCAGTCATCTCAACCACAAACAGTGGTCCAAGCGGTCCCGGTGGCCCAAATGAATCAGCCCTCCACCTCAAAAGCACAGCCGCAGCAGCAGTTTGTGCTTTTGAGCCAGCCTGCTCAGCAACCCCAGAGCTCGACTTCCTTCGCCATCTCCCCGGCTTTCAATGCTACCTTCGAATCCCAGGGGTTTCACAGGTACAACATATTTGCCAGAGGCAGCCGAGCTAGGGGTGCTTTCCGACACAGAGGTGGCGGAAGAGCTTCGACCCAAGGCAAAGGCTTCCGGGTAGCCTGAGGTGGCCGTCCATCTGCCAACCAGTGAGACTCCCCAGGTAGGAGGGAGGCTGTACCTCTTCTGAAACCGTTGGAGGTTCAGCACTTGGGCACACAGTATGCTGACAAAAGGTCTGGGATGGAGTTGGAAACAAGGGCCTCCTCCATCAACCAGATTTTACCAAAAACCGACGGCGGACCTGATAGAATATACACAAGAATTGCTTCAAAAGAGGGCAGTGTCAGAAGTCAGACACTTAAAATTTCAAGGGCGCTTGTTCAGCGTTCCAAAGAAAGACTCACACAAGCCAAGAATAATCCTAGACTTGTCCCATCTAAACTCACTTATTCAGTGTGTTAAGTTCCGTATGCTGACCGTTTCGCAGGTGTGGACCTTACTTCCCCGTAGGGCCGTCACCACCCCTATAGATCTTACAGATGCCTACTATCATGTCCCAATAGCAAGACACTTCTGCCTCTTCCTAGGCTTCAGGATAGGGAAGAAGGCCTATTCCTTCAAAGTAATGCCATTCGGGCTCAACATAGCGCCCAGAATATTTACGAAGATAGCGGAATCAGTAGTCCAGGAATTACTCAAGGGATAATGCTAGTAGCCTATCTAGACGATTGGCTCATACGGGCCACAGACGCCGAAGAGTGCCGCAAGGCAACGGTCAAAGTGATAAGTTTTCTGGAATACCTAGGATTCCAGATAAACAAGAACAAGTCCCGGCTGACTCCGGCACCACGTTTTCAGTGGTTGGGAATACAATGGGACCTAAATGCTTACAATCTATCAATTCCGCCAGCAAAACGCAGGGAAATAGCAAAGGCTACAAGGCAATTCCTCAAGGGCAAACAAGACGCTAGTTGTAGCAGTGGCGGGCGGTAGATGGCCTAGAACGGCTCCTCTGTAGACGAGGGATATTGAGAAAGGAAGAGACTAAATGGCAGGGGACCTCTGATAGTGGTTACACACGCCCCAGTTTCCATACCGACACCCTAAATAAGGGTGAGCGAGCCAGGAAACTCTGGCATAACCATATAGCTTTTTTCTCTAGTACAGTGGTAGTTGAGATACAAAAGGCTTAACTTAAAAAAAACTCGAGATACGAAAGCTGACACGAAAAATTTTACTGCTCTACATACAAAAAGTTTTCAAGATACGAAAGGTTTCTGAAAGTCCGAGATTCGCCCGATAACAATTTTGAAACTCGCGCCGCCATCTTAGTTCTAGTAGACTCGCCACCATCCTCCTGCTCTCCCATTGGTTCCTAATGCTAGCCAAGCCATGAGATCCTTCTCTTCTATTAGACAGCATCCCTCCCATCATGCATCTTATACGTACGTACGTGGTGGCGTCCCTACCCCGGCCACCTCGTACCAGAATCTTTATCGTACGCATGCGGCATTCGTTCGGTCCAACGATTTCGTTTAGTAACGTAAATTCGTTAGTGATTTCGTTGTGCTACTTTATCGTGTTGTGAGAACCTAATTAGTATACGTACTACATACGTAACTTAATTACGTACAGTACATATAGTCATGGGTCCCAAGAAAGTTGCTGAAGTTCACAGAAAGAAGAGAATGCTCTCTATGGAGACAAAGATGGAGATAACAAAAAAGTATGAAGCTGGCTTGCGGTTGAGTGTGATCGCTAAGGAATACGGCCGAAATACGTTGACGATAGGCACCATCCTTAAGCAGAAGAAAGCCAACAAAGCAGCTACACCTTCCAAGGACGTGACTTTTTTGTCCAACAAGAGGAGCCATGTGCATAATGAAATGGAAAGGCTGCTTCTTGTATGGATCGAGGACAAAGAAATCGATGGCGATACGATAACCGAGACGGCAATCTGCCAGAAGGCCAGCGCTATTTTCGGCGATTTGATTGCTCAAGCCGAAGACGACGGCGGAGAGAGGGACATCAATGGCAACCCCAGAGTTCAAGGCTTCTCATGGGTGGTTCGAAAAATTCCGTAAACGGACTGGCATCCATTCGCTGGTGAAGAAATTGAAATTACGTAAAGTATAAAAAAGTACAGTAGTACCTCGAGATACGAAAGGCTCTACTTACGAAAAACTCGAGATACGAAAGCCAATGCGAAAAATTTTACTGCTCTACATACGAAAAGTTTTCAAGATATGAAAGGTTGTTGCTGTAAAGTCCTGAGATTCGCCCGGACCACCGAGAACAATTTTAAAACTCCCACGCCGCCAACTGAGTAAACTCGCCACCATCCTCCCGCTCTCCCATTGGTTCCTGATGCTAGTCACCCCATAAGGTCCTGCTCTCCTATTGGTCAGCATCTACCCCTTGTGCTTTAAGTATTCTATTGGTAAAAGGTTGCTGTAAATTGAAAAACTTATTCATGCAATACATTTAATAAAAAAAAAAACATTAGGTAAAGATAGAATAAAGAATAGAAATGAATGGTTATTATACTTTTTGGTAGTTTCAGTAGTTGAAGAGAGATAATGAAAATTTATGGCTTACTGTGTAAAAGTGATTGCTTGGCGATCGTTCGATACTCGTAAGTGCTGGATGTAAACAAACGTTTGGAAGCTTTTTTTTTGTTGTTTGTTTATTATAGTTAATGGTTACTAATAACATTATTTGAAATGAGTACATGCAATACATTTAATAAAAATATTGTGAATTAGATATCATAAAATATAAAATAAATCAGACTGCCAACAAATACGTATTTTTTATTTTTTTAGAATTCTTCTTCTGTTTATTATTACGTTATGTATACGTATGTTTCATTATAGCTGTCAGTAAAATCGGTATCTCCATTAGGTAAAGATAGAATAAAGAATAGAAATGAATGGGTTATTATACTGTTTGGTAGTTTCATTATTTATGGCTTACTGTGTGCTAGGAAAAATGATTGCTTGGCGCTCGTTCGATACTCATAAGACGGGTAAGAGCTGAATGTAAACAATCGATTGGAAGGTTTGTTTTTTGTTTGTTTGTGTATTATAGTTAATGATTAATTAACCCTTAAACGCCGAAGCGGTAAAAAAAATATTGTTTCCCGTGTGCCGGAGGTGTTTCAGAGTGAGCGAGGAAGCGGAAAAAATATTTATTTCAAAAAATCACAGCTCGCTTAGTTTTCAAGATTAAGAGTTCATTTTTGGCTCCTTTTTTTGTCATTGGCTGAAGTTTAGTATGCAAACCATCAGAAATGAAAAAATTATCATTATCATATATAAATAATGCGATATGATAGCGCAAAAACAAAATTTCACATATAATTATATTCAAATCGCGCTGTGCGCAAAACGGTTAAAGGTAACAAGTTACTTTTTTTCGTTGTAATGTACACTAAATTGCGATCATTTTGGTATATAACACAATGTAAAACGATAAAAGCAACACAGAGAAAATATTATCACAAAATAATGCATGAATTCGTAACGCACGGACGTAAACAAATATTTTTTTTCAAAAATTCACCCATAAATCTAAATATTGTCCTAGAGACTTTCAATTTCTTTCAAAATGAAGACAAATGATTGAATATTACTATACTGTAAGAGTATTAGCTTACAATTGCAGTTTTCGACCATATCTGACGAGTAAAGTTGACCGAATGTCGAATTTTTTTATATATATATGCAATTATTTCGGAAATGAAAAAAGCTACAACCTTTAAATATTTTTCGTTTTATTCTACATGAAATTGCGCACATTTTCATATATAAAACTCTATGAAATGCCTAATATGAAACGGAGCAAATATTCCGAGAATGGGACGTACGCATTTCGGAGATTTGTGGCGGAGAATCCTCGCGCGGAGGGAAGGAAAGATTTTTTTTAAAATTCACCATAAATCTAAATATTTTGCTAGAGACTTCGAATTTGTTTCAAGATGAAGATAAATGACTGAATATTACTAGACTGTAAGAGTTTTAGCTTACAATTGCGTTTTTCGACCATTTCGGTAGAGTCAAAGTTGACCGAACGTGGTTTTTTTCTATTTATCGTGATTTATATGCAAATATTTCAAAAAAAACTGAGAAAAGCTACAACCTTCATTATTGTATTCTACATGAAATTGCGCACATTTTCATATATAAAATTTATGTAACGGCTAATTTAAAATGGTGCAAACATTACCACAGTCGCACGTATGATTTTTTCGTAAGAGTTATTTTTTTCATAAATTCACCATAAATCAAAATATTGTGCTAGAGACTTCCAATTTGATGCAAAATTAAGGTAAATGCATGAATATTACTAGAATATAAGCGTTTTAGCTTACAATTGCGTTTTTTGTTTCGATTTCGGTCGGTAGAGACTGAAGGTTGAAATTTTGGCAATTATCGTTATTTATATGAAAATATCTCAAAACTGATAAAAGCTACAACCATGGGTTGTTTTTAATTGTATTGTGCATGAAATAGCGCACATTTCCGTATATAAAACTTTATATAACGGCTAATTTTAAAATGGTGCAAACATTACCACAATCGCATGTATGATTTTTTTCGGAAGAGTTACCACGCGGACGTAAGGAAAAAGTTTTTTCATAAATCGAAATATTGTGCTAGAGACTTCCAATTAGTTGCAAAATTAAGGTAAATGATTGAATATTACTAAAAACAAAATATAAAGAGTTTTTAGCTTACAATTGTTTTTTTTCGACCATTTCGGTAGAGTCAAAGTTGGACCGTGAAGGTTGAAAATTTATTTTGGCAATTAGCTGTTATTTAATATGAAAATATCTCAAAACTGATAAAAGCTACAATCATGAGTATTTTATTGTTGTATTTTACATAAAAATGCACATATTTTCATATATAATACTTCATGTAACGGCTAATTTACAATGGTACAAAAATTATGTCAAAGTGACGAAATAATTTCCGAAATGTGTCACAGATACTTTTTAGTGCGGCAAGAAAGAAATTCGCGCTTGATCCGTGAACTCCCAGCATCCCCCAAGGCGCGTGATTCAAAAGTTTTAGGCTGGTAGGCCTATAAGTATTTTTCCGCGAATTTAAAAAAAAACTTTTGTAAGTCGACGTAAAATACGTCCAGTCGGCACCCAAGAGACAAAAAATGTCGACGTAAAATACGTCCAGTCAACAGTAAAGGGTTAATAATTATTTGAAATGAGTACATACTGATTATTTATACATTTTATTGGCATATTCTAAGCTTTTAGCTCTTAGGTTTAGATGTCGGAATCATAGACTAGGCTACAGTAGCAACCGCTAACATAGGCTAGGCTTATTGCTAAGGGACATATGCTAAAGTCCTAATGTATGCAGTAAAAATGGGGTTGAACATTACATGCAGTTGAATATTACTCAAGTATGTACAGTATTTTGCCTTTTTGGAGTCATATTTCTTCCGTCGGATCGGCGTCGCAACCCTAGAACATGTGTTTTAGGCTTGGAAATATAATTTACTGGGGTGTTTTTGGAGGGCTTGGAACGGATTAGCCATTTTACATGTAAAATGTGTTCCAAAATACGAAAAAAACATGATACGAAGGCCGTCTCGGAACGGATTAATTTTGTATCTCGAGGTACCACTGTAAAAAGAAATGTAAAAATCAAAAAAAGACAAAATAAATTTTATTTTAAGTTTTTTGTAAAGTTAAGTGTTACAGTTTTGTTAATGTGTTTTGTAAAGTTTAGTTTGTTTTTCTGACATTTTCTTATGTGTTTCTTAAAGTTAAGTGTACGTATCTGCCATTTGTCCTCCTCCTCTGCCGCCACTTTTGGAGATAGCCTCACTCGAAAGGTAAACTTCCACATTTTACGTTACAGTAATAATATTTCTTGTACACTAATATACACTTTATTTACAGGTTTTGCATTTATATTCTTAATTTAGGTATTGAATGGTCCAAATTGTTGTAGTATTAAATTGTTTATAGGTCAGTTTAGCTTTATTATGAAATTTACTGGGGTGTTTTTGGAGGGCTTGGAACGGATTACCCATTTTACATGTAAAATGTGGTCCAAGATACGAAAAACTCATTATACGAAAGGCGCCTCGGAACGGATTAATTTCGTATCTCGAGGTACTACTGTATATTTAGCAATATTTATACCTTAGAAATGAGTGCTATAGGAACTATTTCACTGGGCGACACAGGTCACTGCCTAGAAATAGATTTTTCCTTTGTCAAAATCCCTTATTTTGATGTTACTATTTTGACTTTTTCTGTCTGATATTGCTATAAATAGTGAGTCTGGTGTGTTGACTGACTTTTCTCATAGTGAGAATTGCTGATCGGTAATGTAGTTGTTCAGTAGTTCCGTTTTAAGAATCACCATAGACTGTTTTTACATTTAGTGTTCTTGAAGATTTTTACAATCTTTCGTATTTCCTATTGTGACTTTTTATTTAGTTTGCTGCAATACCAGGTTAACTGAAGCTTCTTATGATGCTCATACTAGTTGCACTTCTTGCAGAGGACAGGTCTGTTCAACTGATCATACATATAATAAGTGTGAAAGTTGGGTTGATAAGACTTGGAAAGTGGCCATTTGAGTAGTGAGTAAGGTTTTAGATGGTAACTTGACTCCCAAAATGGTTAGTATTGTTGTACCTATTGTTACCTTGTCTATTTCTAATGTGCCTTGTTTGCCAAGTACCCCCACTTTCGCTCACCTGGCTCTCGCACTTCTGAGCCTGACTGCTTCTCCAGCTTGGAGAGCAGGATTGACCAGAAATTTGGTTTAGTGGTAAGTACAGTCACACAAGTGGGAGAATCAGTGCATTGTGACACAAGTGGGAGAATCAGTGCATTTTTTAATGAAAAAGTTCAATGATAAAAGTGCCAGTGAAGTGATTGTGGAGGAGGTGGCTACCTGTCCTGCTGAATTTCCTAGGCAAAGGGTCATTGGAGAGTCATCTCAGATGTCCACTGTCTCTCCTCAAGCCCAGAAACGCCTAGCCCGGATTCGAGGTACCAGTGGTGTTTCTTGAAGGAGTCTCATCCCTTGAAGAGACATTCCTCTTGTTTGGAGCAGTCTCTGCTTCCCTGCAAAAGGCCTAAAGAGCCTTTAAGGAACCCCCAAGCACTTGCAGATTTTGGGATAGCCCTGAGAGGGTTTCTTTGAATCAGCTCTCACCCAACTGCCAGTATCTGGTGGCCAGGCATCATTCATTGTCATTGCATCGGCCAGTGACAACCAAGTACCCAGTAGCACCCATCACCCGGCACCAAGTTCCACCCATCTGCTTGGCGCCAATTCATTCTCTTCAGGTTACATCAGTTGCGGATTCTCGAGAAGGTGGATCCTTTTCTAGTGCCAGTTCAACAACTCAGAGTATTTTGGATCTTTTAAAGAAACCTCTTCCATCAAAGACTCCCTCGGACCCTTCAGCTTCACAGTTATCTTCAGAAGATGAGGAGTCAGCACAAAATATATCTCCCTTGACATACCCTGCCCTCTTGAGGTATTGTCCTGTGGCCTTCCCAGACTTCTTTTCACTTGTGGCTCTTGCAGTGCCCCTGTTCACTTTTTTAATTAATAACCTATCATATTACTATTCTGACTCCCAAAGATGGTTCTTCATCAACCAGGAAGGCTTTGGATGATGTAGATCTTTGGCTTTCAGAGAAGAGGAGTCAAGGTAAGTCCTTATTTTGTATTCCACCTTTGCACCTGTCTGAGAGGCATTATCAGTCCTATTCCACTAGAAAATCCCCTTCCTTGGGACTGATAGATTCGGCGCGCAGGTTTGCCTTTGCTGCGGCTAAAGTGATGTTTTCTGGCACGGATATTGATCACTTGTAGAAGAATATATTAAAGTCTTTAGAGGTGCTCAGTTTCCTTGATTGGTCAGTACTTTAGCAAAGATCAAGGATTTTTCCCCTCTCTCTCTCTGAGGATTGTTGTTTGGATTGGCTTAGTGTTATTTATTGTACAGAAAGGGCTATTAGAGATGCTTCACAGACATTGGCCTCCCTTTTTGACATGGCAATTTTGAAGAAAAGGTAGCTCTGGTGTTCGTTCACCTCAGTCACTGCCTCTAGGAGATCAGCTCCTCTTTTTTCCCAAGCAATAGTGAATGAGATCACCTTAGAACTTCAGAAGAAATCTATGCAGGACCTTTTGACCCAGTCCGTAAGACCCCCAAGAGAATGGTCCACTTTTCCATCTAAATTTACTTCACCTCATCTGTGGTAAATTATAATATTTACTCATATAATTATGATCAGGTTATATTAAATGAAAGATTCAGTTTTTTGTTATTTTTCCATAACTGTAAGTTGTACACGAATGTATCCTTATACTAATATGTTTTGACCCTATGTTTAGATGTGATGTTATGTCATCTGTTAATCTTAAGAGGATCTATCTTTTTGAGGATGATTTGTTATGTTTCCTGGGCTCCTGCCATTGTAGCTGTATCAAGAAACAGAATAAATGGTTAACATGGAAGCCTGGATATTATTTGAAGTCCCTGCATTAGCAGAAGGAATAAGGCAATCACACCATCAAAGACAGTCCTTTTAAGGAGGACGACAGGAGGTCTCAGTCTAGACCACAAGCTAACATCTCCTCCTGATCCCAAGCAATTAAAAAGTCCTCTTCAAAACCTACATCAAGGAAGTGAGGAGACAGTCCTACATGCACCCATGGGTACCAGGCTCCAGCTCTTTTGGGGGAACTGGAGCGCCAGGACTATAAACAGAGGGTAAAGTTTCAGGGTATGCTGATAGATACAGTAGCAGCGAGTCTTCCCTTCAGACTCGTGTATCAGCAGGTTCAGAAAGGAATTGAAGATTTTCCTGCCAGATTGGCAGTGGCAAGTCATTTTCAGTCACCTGTTGTCTTTAGAAAAGCTGGAATTTATGGGTGGCTTCACCTTTGAATGGGTTTTGGTTTCTGGCAAGGAATCCTCCATTCTATCCAATTCCTCTCTCTTAGGTAGTAAGGAAGATTTAGCTTGGTGGCTTGACAATAGGAACCTCTTAACAGAAATGCTGTATGGCACACCACCTCCTAAGGTACTTCTGTTTTCGAATGCGTTGACCTTGGGATTGGGTCCACACGTGTAACTTAAGGCAGCTTTTTTTTGGCACTTCAGGCGTTTCAGGACTAAGTGATGGTTTTGATGAGTGACAACACTATGGTAATGGCATACATCAACAAGGAGGGAGGGTTAGTTTCCTTCCAGCTTCACGTGTTTGCAATGCAGATGTGCAAGTAGACGGTAGCACACTTAGTAGAGCTGTTAGCCAGGTACAATACATGGACCTGGAAGGTAGTGGCAGACATGCTTAGTCGCTAGGGTCAGGTGACAGGGATGGAGTGGTCCCTGCACCAAGACATAGTGGGAAGTTTGTTCAACCTTTGGGGCCTCCAATATTAGATATGTCACAACCCAGTACTAAAGGAATTTACCAGTGTTTTGTGCAACTGTGCCGGATCCATAGGCAGCAATGGAGGATGCCTCCCAGCACCCACGGGACAATCTAGAGGCCTACGCCTTCCATATGTTATGTCTGATTTGTCAGGTGACCAACAGGGTACTGATCACCCCAAATCTCAAGGTGACCCTGGTGGTTCCCATGTTAAGTTCTATACAGCCCTGCTAGCTTTACTCTCCAGGGTACCGAGAGAGATTCACCCATGGCACAACCTGCTGTGCCAGCTGCATGTAGAGAGGTATCACCAGGTGGTGGAAGGGCTGGCACTTCATGCCTGGAGACTATCCAGCATCTCTTGCAAGTGAGAGACTTTTCTCACTGCACAGAGACATATCCTCTGCATCTGTGCACCAGGGGAAATGGGTTGTATTAGGTGGTTGGTGTCATCGATTGGTTAGCTCTCCATCCAGAGCTACTTTTCATTAGGTAGTGGACTTTCTTGTCTTTGTCGAAAAGAGCTTCTCTATGTTTTGGCCTTAAAGGGATGTAGAGCTGCCTTTGGCAAAGTTCTTGGTTGAAGGGGGGTAGATCTTACGTCCTCTTGGGTGATCTCCATGTTTTTGAGAAGCTTCAAACAGTCTTGCCCACCCCGGGAACTCAAGCCCCCTGAGTGGGATGAGACTTGTCTTAATCTTAAGAAGTCTGACTCGTGCGCTGTATGAGCCTTTACGAGAGTCATCAGGCAGGATCGGACCTTGAAGCCTTTTCTTGTCCTGGCATTGGTAAAGAAAGTAGGCAAGCTTCATGGCCTTTCCTTCAATGTTAAGCACTCGAGGGGAAGGGGATCTGTTACACTCGATTTTGTACTGGAATTCATAGCAAAGACTCAGAATCTGTTGGTCCCTGACTCCAGAGATTCAAGTCTTTTTTGATCCCCTACTTAGAGGACTTTGTTATTAGTGATCAAGATAAGATGCTACTTTGTCCATTTAGGGTGCTGTGGTACTACCTTAAGAGGACTCAGCATCTCAGGCCTGATTGTTGATGACTCTTTGCTAGTACTGGCTTGACCCAAAGAGAAGTCTCTAAGAACACAATCGCCTGTCTTCATGAGACAATTAAGCAGGGGTACTCTTTGTATGACAATGTAGCAAGGAGTATGATCTGGGTGAGAACTCATGAGGTTAGGGGATCAACCCGTCCCTTGCATTCCAGAACCTGTTGGTTCTACATGTATTACGAGGGGGCGGTTGTGGTCCCGCCAAACCACATTCACTTCTTCTCACCGTCAGGACATTGCCCAAATGTCATTGGACACATTTTCCTTGGGCCCTGTGGTGGCTGCTTAATAAGTTGTGTAGCTCACCTGGCTCCCGTAGAGGGACAGGTAGCACCATGCCTAAGATGAACAGTAAGTGAAAGAGAATATGCGAGTGACTGGTTTCCTTCCTTTTCTCTCTCTCTCTCTCTCTCTCTCTCTCTCTCGTAGGGCAGAGAAGTAGGTAGTGAGCTGTCACATGCTGGATGGTCGTGTTATGCAGATGAGTCAAGATAATTTGAGTATCCAGTCTTCCATCTTTTGTAGATGCAGCCCCCCCCCCCCCCCCCCCACTCTCTCTCTCTCTCTCTTCTCTCTCTCTCTCTCTCTCTCTCTAGCAAGGGGAGAGAGGTTGACAATAAATAAAACTTTGTTTTTATTAGCACTTTCACTGTCTCGACATAATGGATTCATCCAAGCCTTTTTGAAATAATGATGCAAGCTCGTTACGTATGTTCAACATGCTCATGCTAAAGGTATGGGGTTCCATCCTCAGCTGTTCGTAATTAAGAAGGGATACCTGGGTTGGTAGAATTTCCACTCAGCTCAGAGATTTACTCAGACACCATCCTCCAATGGGTAAGTCTCCTGTGTAATGACCAAAGGTTTGTGTTTGTGTGGGAACAAATAGCAACTTTTAAAGTTATTTGTACTTTTCCTAACATACAAACCTAAAGGTCTGTACATGTACTGGCCACCTCAGCCACCCCTCATTCTGGTAGCTGGGCTAAAGACAAAGTGGAGTGACAGTTGAATGGCAGTTGCAGGTTGTATTCGCAAGCTAAATACTATGTAAAGACCAGTAGGTTTGTGTTAGGAAAAATACAAATTACTTAAAAATTGTCAATTTTTTTGTTATTAGCTAACTTAAATATTATTGTGGTCAGCTTTAAGTCCAAGTCATTTGTATAGATAATGAAGAGTAAAAGGCCAAGCATAAAACCCTGAGGCACATGACTTGTGACTTTTTGTTGAGAGGATCTATGTATGATAATTTCATTTTTTTATTCCATATGCCTGTATCCATTCTCCTACTTCATCTATGATATACAGACTCATTACTTTTGCCAATTTTATGTTAATTGACACCATCTGGAATTGCAGATTAGTATATGTATCTGTTGCTCTACTTTATTACATGTACTAAATTTGTCACTGAACAAATTTAATAGGATGGTTAAGCATGACATTGAAGTAACAAAGATTACACTACCACTTATGTATTTTCCTCCCCCTCAAAAGTGAAGAGTGCTGAATATGATTGGAAGTGCAAAGAACAGGATGAAAAGAGATTGAACAGTGGCTAATATGAAGATAATGATTGAAAACTACTAAAACATATGAGCAAGAATTTTCATACATTCTGTATCCAGTGCTACAGACTCATGAAGGGTGGTTTGGCTAGTTGGTTTCTACTACTGAGTCCAGCTGGTGCATGCACCAAAATTGTGTACCTGGGGATGTTCAAAATATGATTAATGGGGATGTGGTGAAATAAATTAAGTTTTTTTTATATATGTGCATACTCAAAATAAGTTATTTACATTTTGGAAGCAAAAATCAATTCATGAGGTATCATCCATTTTTTATGATCTTTTATCTTTAATCTTCAGCCAGATCCACTTGTTGAGAACCCTGTCTTCCGTCTGAAAGACACAGTTCAATTAGATCCAGATGTAGCAGCTGTCGTTGTGGGCTTTGATGGTCATTTCAGCTTCCCAAAAATTATGAAAGCTGCTTCTTATCTAGAAAACAAGGACTGTCTTTTCATTGGTACTAACACTGATGAGAGATTTCCCATAGGGAAGAGTGGCTTAGTCTTTCCTGGTCAGTATTACATTTGTTTGTATGTTCATGCAATTTTTAGTTAAGCATTTTTTAATGAAACTAGACATATAATACTTGTAAATGCATAAGATTATATAACATAAATTTCATTCTCAAATATTCTTCTTTCAACACATCACATATTCAGCATAATTACAGGTAGTTAATCACTAATCCGGCATCATTGGGACCAGTAGGGTGCTGGCTAAGTGATCATCATCTATTTACAGTCATACCCCTACATACGAAAGTCCCTATGTATGAAAAATCCAGGTTACGAAGGCAAAGACAAAGATTCTTTGCTTCTGTGTACGAAAATAATTCAGGTTGCGAAAGGGTAAAGTCCGAGATTAGCCTGGGCCGCCGAGAACAATTTTAAAACTCGCGCCCCGCCAACTCAGGAGACTTGCCACCATCCTCCCACTTTCCCATTGGTTCCTGATGCTAGTCACTGCCATAAGATCCTGCTCTCCTATTGGTCAGCATCTGTCCCATAAGGCCTCTATGTAAAGGCGTTCCTTGACCATTTTTTGTGGCATCATTATCGTAAACACCTGGAATTTATTCGTTCACATAGATTTTGTTTGTTAACGTAAATTCGTGTTTCACTTTTGTTGTACTGTAAGTTACTTTATCATGTTGTGTGTGAACATAATTACTACTTACGTTATTAGCCATGGGTCCCAAGAATGTTGCTGAAGTTCACGGAAAGAAGAAGATGCTTTCTATGGAGATGAAGATGGAGATAATCAAGAAGTGTTAATGTTTTCTGCCATTTGTTAGTGTGTTTCGTAAACTTTAGTGTTAATGTTTTCAGCTATTTTTTAACATGTTTCGTAAAGTTAAGTGTTCATGTTTTCTGCCATTTGTCCTCCTCCTCCGTCGCCACTTTCGGACATCGCCTCAACTCAGAAAGGTAAGGGTTCCTCAATTTCTTTACTACATACGTACATACATGTACGTACAGTATTTCTTGTACCCTGTACACTAATACACTTTATTTACAAGTACAGTGGTACCTCGACATACGAAAGGCTCAATTTACGAAAAATTCTAGTTATGAAAGCAAATATGAAGATTCTTTTGGCTCTACATACGAAAATAGTTCAGGATACGAAAGGTTGTTGCTGTAAAGTCCCGAGATTCGCCCGGACCACCAATAACAATTTTAAAACTCGCGCGCCTCCACCTGAGTAGACTCGCCACCATCCTCCCGCTCTCCCATTGGTTCCTAATGCTTGTCACTGCCATAAGATCCTGCTCTCCTATTGGTCAGCATCTCTCCCATCGTGCATCTACATAGCGGCGTTCTTCTTTGGCCACTCGGTAGCAGCATCGTTATCGTAAGCATGCGGAATTAGTTCGTTCTATACGATTTTGTTTATTAAAGTAAATTCGTTAGTGATTTTGTTGTAGTACTACTTTATCGTGTTGTGTGAGAACTTTAGTACATACGTATACTACATAACTTAATTACGTACAGTATGCATATATGTAGTCATGGGTCCCAAGAAAGTTGAAGTTCACGGAAAGAAGAGGATGCTTTCTTTGGATACAAAGATGGAGATAATTAAAAAGTATGAAGCTGGCATGCAATTGAGTGTGATCGCCAAGGAATATGGCCGAAATCCATCGACGATAGGCACCATCCTTAAGCAGAAGGAAGCCATCAAAGCAGCTACACCTTCTAAGGGTATGATTATTTTGTTTAGCAAGAGGAGCCACGTGCACGACGAGAGGGAAAGGCTGCTTCTTGTCTGGAAAAAAGACAAAGAAATTGCTGGCAATACAATAACGGAGACGGCAATCTGCCACAAGGCCAGCGCTATTTTCGGCGATTTGATTGCCCAGTCTGAAGACGTCGTAGGAGAAGGGACATTGACGCCAACCCCAGACTTCAAGGCTTCTCATGGGTGGTTCGAAAAATTCCGTAAACGGACTGGCATCCATTTGGTGGTGCGGCATGGGGAGGCGGCCAGCTCGGACACGAAAGCGGCCGAAGCCTTTATTAACCCTTAAACGCCAAAGCGGTATTTTAAAAATCGTCTCCCGTATGCTGGCGGCGTTCGCAAGTGAGCACCGAAGCGGAAATTTTTTTTTCAAAAAATCACAGCACGCTTAGTTTTCAAGAGTAAGAGTTCATTTTTGGCTCCTTTTTTTGTCATTGCCTGAAGTTTAGTATGCAACCATCAGAAATGAAAAAAATATCATTATCATATATAAATATTGGGATATATGACAGCGCAAAAAAAAATTTCATATATAGTAATTGTATACAAATCGCGCTGTGAGCAAAACGGTTAAAACTAACAAGTTAATATTTTTTTGTTGTATTGTATACTAAATTGAGATCATTTTGGTATATAACACATTGTAAAACGATCAAGGCAACACAGATAAAATATTATCACAAAATGATGCATGAATTTGTAACGCGCGGACATAAAAAAAAGATGTTTTCAAAAATTCACCATAAATCGAAATATTGTGCTAGAGACTTCCCCGTTTGTTGCAAAATGAAGGTAATTGATTGAATATTACTAGACTGTAAGTGTTGTAGCTTACAATTGCAGTTTTCAACCATTTCGGTCTAGTTAAAGTTGACCGAAGGACGAATTTTTTATATTTATCGTTTTTTATATGAAAATATTTCAAAACTGATAAAAGCTACAACCATGGGTTGTTTTTAGTTGTATTCTACATGAAATTGTGCACATTTTCATATATAAAACTTTATTTAACGGCTAATTTAAAATGGTGCAAACATTACGACAATTGGACGAAAAAATTTATGATTTTTTCGGAAGAGTTACCGTGCGGACATAAGGAAAAAGTTTAATTCATAAATTCACCATAAATCGAAATATTGTGTTAGAGACTTCTAGACTTCCAATTTGTTGCAAAATAAAGGTAAATATTAGAATATTACTAGAATGTAATAGTTTTAGCTTACAACTGTGTTTTTTTACCATTTCGGTGGAATCAAAGTTGACCAAAGGTTGAAATTTGGCCACATCGTTATTTATATGAAAATATTTCAAAACTGATAAAAGCTACAACCATGGATTGTTTATTGTTGTATTCTACATGAAATTACGCACATTTTCATATCTAAAACTTTATGTAATGGCTAATTTAAAATGGTGCAAAGATTACAACAATCGGATGAAAAAATTTCTGATTGTTTTCAGGAGTTACCGTGCAGACGAAAGGAAATTTTTTTTTTCATAAATTCACCATAAATCAAAATATTGTGCTAGAGACTTCCAATTTGTTGCAAAATAAAGGTAAATGATTGAATATTACTAGAATGTAAGAGTTTTAGCTTACAATTGCATTTTTTTACCATTTCGGTCGAGTCAAAGTTGACTGAAGGTTGAAATTTTGGCACTTATCGTTATTTATATGAAAATATTTCAAATCTGATAAAAACTACAACCATGGTTTGTTTTTAGTTGTATTCTACATGAAATTGTGCTCATTTTCATATATAAAACTTTATGTAACGACTAATTTAAAATGGTGCAAACATTACGACAATAGGACGAAAAAATGTATGATTTTTTCGGAAGAGTTACAGCGCGGACACAAGGAAAAAGTTTTTTTCATAAATTCACCATAAATCAAAATATTGTGCTAGAGACTTCCAATTTGTTGCAAAATAAAGGTAAATGATTGTATATTACTAGAATATAAGATTTTTAGCTTACAATTGCTTTTTTCGACCATTTCGGTAGAGTCAAAGTTGACCGAAGGTTGAAATTTTGGCACTTATCGTTATTTATATGAAAATATTTCAAAACTTATAATAGCTACAACCATGAGTTGTTTTTGGTTGTATTCTACATAAAATTGCGCACATTTTCATATATAATACTCTATGTAACGGCTAATATAAAATGGTGCAAAACTTATGTCAAAGTGACAAAATGATTTCTGAGATGTGCCGCTGATGCTTTTTAGTGCGAGGAGAAAGAAATTCGCGCTCTCGCGCCTGGGTAACAATTGTAAACAAAACAACGCCTTGATTCGTTAGCTCCCAGCATCCCCCAAGGCACCTGACTCAAAAGTTTTTGCCTAGCAGGCCTACGTATAACTTTTTCCGCAAATTTTTTAAAAAACTTTTTTTTATATTGACGTATATACGTCCAATCGACACCCAACAGACAATTTATATCGACGTTTAATACGTCCAATCAGCGTTAAAGGGTTAAGACGTTCGACGAGATGATGATCAAGGAAGGCTACAGTTCTCAGCAAGTCTTCAACTTGATAAGACTGGCCTTTTTTGGAAAAAAATGCCTCGTCGGACGTATATCACGGAGGAATTACGCTCGCACTTTGTTCAAACGCCAGTGGGGATTGCAAGGTGAAGCCCCTACTTGTGTATCATTCGAAGACTCCTCGAGCCTTCAAGGCCCACAAAGTGCTAAAGGAAAAGCTTCCAGTGATCTAAAGGGCTAATGCGAAAGCCTGGGTAACGAGACTTTTGTTCACCGAGTGGGTAAATCTGTGTTTTGGCTCGACAGTGAAGAAATTCTTGGAAGAGATGCACCTCCCTCTGAAATGTCTGCTGTTGTTGGACAATGCCCCTGCTCACCCTCCTGGCCTCAAGGAAGATATCCTAGCGGAGTATTCTTTTATCAAGGTTCTTTATCTAACACCTAACACCACCCCTCGCCTCCAGCCCATGGACCAGCAATTGATATCGAACTTCAAAAAGCTGTATACGAAACATCTTTTCAAGAGATGTTTCGACATCACCGATAGCACAAACCTCACCTTGCTTGAATTTTGGAAGGAGCATTTCGATGTTGTGATAATACATCCGACTCATCGATCAAGCTTGGCAGGAGGTTTCAAGGCGAACCTTAAATTCTTCGTGGAGAAAACTCTGGCCTGATGCCATATCTGCCCGAGACTTCGAGGGATTCGACGTGGGCAAAGCTGGTGCTGCAGATTCAGGAACAGTTGATGATCCTGAAACTGTTTCGCAACCAGATCTTGACGAGATCGTTGCTCTCGGCAAGTCCATGGGCCTGGTCGTCGACGAGGATGACATCAATGACCTTCTCAAGGAGCACCAAGAGGAGCTTACAACGGATGACCTGAAGGAGTTGGAGGCCATGCAACATAACGTCGTTCAAGAAGAGTTCTCAGCGCCTCAGTGGCATGGTTGGTTTGGTGTTTGCTTCTCACCTCGGTGGTCGCGGGTTCGATTCTCGGCCATTCCATCGAGGAGTAAGAGATGTGTATTTCTGGTGATAGAAGTTCACTCTCGATGTGGTTCGGAAGTCACGTAAAGCCGTTGGTCCTGTTGCTGAATAACCACTGGTTCCATGCAACGTAAAAACACCATACAAACAAAACAAACAAACAAATAAGAGTTCTCTAGCAGCGGCGAGGAGGAGAACGACGACCCTATGACAACGGCAGAAATGAAGGATGCTCTAGCTGCTTTTCATAAGGTGCAATCATTTGTAGTAAAGAGATACCCCGAAAAGGCTTACACAGGTCGTATGCTTGTGCAGTTCGAAGACGTTTGCCAGAGTCGTTTCAGGAACATTGTGAAAAGTAGGCAGAAGCAATCTTCCTTGGATAGTTATTTTTTAAGGAGGCCTTTAGTAAGAGTAAGCAAAGCAAAAAGGAAGATCCAATTGTTACTATGAAAAAACAGAAAGTTGAAAGTAGTGAAGAAATTGAAATTTTGTTTAAAAAAAAAAAAAAATTAATTTTAAGTTTTTTGTAAAGTTAAGTGTTACGGTTTTGTTAATGTGTTTCGTAAAGTTTAGCCTATGTTTCCTGACATTTTTAATGTGTTTCGTAAAGTTAAGTGTACGTACTACGTAACAAATTTTCTGCCGTTTTTCCTCTTCCTCTGTCGCCACTTTCGGAGATAGCCTCACTTGAATGGTAAGGTTCCACGTTTTACTACATACGTACGTATGTACGTACAGTATTTCTTGTATACCATGTACGTACACTAATACACTTTATTTACAGGTACATATTAGTAGTATGTATTAAGTTAGGTATTGAATGGTCCAAATTGTTGTATGTCATTGTTTATTGGTCAATTTAGTTTTATTATAAAATTTACTGGGGTGTTTTTGTAGGGCTTGGAACGAATTAGGCAATTTACATGTACAATGCGGTTCAAGATATGAAAAGGTTAGGTTACGAAGGCCGCCTCGGAATGGATTGATTTCGTATGTCGAGGTACCATGTACAGTCATGGTTAGGTTATTGAATGGTCCAAATTGTTGTATTTCATTGTTTATTGGTTAATTTAGCTTTATTATAAAATTTACTTTGGTGTTTATGTAGGGCTTGGAACGAATTAGGCAATTTACATGTAAAATGTAGTTCTAGATACAAAAAAATCAGGTTATGAAGGCTGCTTTGGAACAGATTAATTTTGTAACCTGAGGCACTACTGTATTTAAAAATATTTAAAAATTATTTGTAGGGAAAAATGTATGATTCTGTGCATGAAATACAAAATTGTGAGAGTACAGTGGGCCTCCATATTCACATTCTCCAGATTCGCAGTTGCTCTCAGGAACATATCCACCCATTATTCGCGGGAAATTCGTGTACATATTCGCGGTATTTTTCTGAGAAATAACCACAAATTCCTGTTTTTATATACATATAATTTCATCATAAAATGCACTTTTTGAGATAAAAGCTATTAAAAAAATCAAGCTATAAACATCTTTAGTGGGTTTTTCTTGAGTTTTTACCAACAAAATAGGCTATTTGCGGGGGTCTGGTACTCATCCTCCACGAATACGGGGAACCACTGTATACAGGAATAAAATATGAACTGTATAAATTTATCATAAATAAACAATGGGTGACACCATGGTTTTGATTACATCCACTCATTGCAAATGGATGACAGGCTAACTGCCGAGGTATTGTAAGTAAATTTTGTAAATTTGTGATAACAGATAACAGACAGGTAATTTGGCTCGTTTTCAATATTTTATCATTGGTAACACAATTTTACTATAATAATTAGGTTTTTTCAATGTTTTATTATTAGCATCAATTTTTGTGCCTACCCAGTGTGCTCGCTGTAGGAAAGGCCTACTTAGCCTAGCCCACGGCACTCTGTCTCCCACCCGTTATACAGCTGCATTAGACACAGGGCAGTTTTTTGATACTATGTATTAAATATGAAAAAAAAGTGCATCTAATACGCTGGCAAATATGGTAATTGCCATGTAAGTGGAAATGAAATGGATTAAATAAGGGATTTTGACGAAGGAAAAATCTATTTCTGGGTGATTGGCTCGTGTCGCCCTATGAAAGTATCCTTAATATCATTCTTTCTAGGTAAAATTAGCCTAAAATTACCAGAGAAAAACAAAATTAAGAAAATGTCAGTAAAACTGACTCGCTCACTCTTAAAAAGAAGTGTCGGTATGATAAAGGGGCGAGTGTGGAACACTACCACGAGCCAAACACCAATTAGAACTTCCTGTCAGAATCCCCCCAAGAGAGAGCTGATACCAACGGGCGATGCAGCCTCTACTACTACTACTAGAGGACGCCACGGACAGCAGCGCCCCTAGCGGACATCCTTAAATTTTAGCGCTTCATACAAGACGCATTTTTCCTTGTGTTGTGCTTTATCAGGATTTATCTTTATTTTCGAAGATGGAACGCTCTGCAATTGCCACGGCTAAGTTAAGTAACTCATAAGTAATATTTTACCACCTTTTTATCTTCCGGGTACCAGTATTTTCCTCTTAATACGTCATATACGGTTCCCCGGTTGTCTCGTGGCTGCCATGCCGCCTCGTAAGAATTCCCGGTCCTCCATACTGGGACTTCTTATACTTATGAGCTTACGTTATCACATTCATTGTTTTACATCGAGTTTTAGCTAGTTCAGCCCTCCTACCATTCTCTTAGCTTGGTATTTAGGGCTATTATTTTTATTTTCCGGCCCAGCATCCCGGCTCTTGCTCTACATCGGCTATCGCTGGCTCCGAGTAGGCTCCTGTTACCTAGAAAGAATGATATTAAGGATACTTTCATAGGCCGACACGAGCTGAGCCCAGAAAAAGTTTTGTGTATCCCTAATATTGTGAGTTTAATTTTTGCTGGTAGTGTTTTACACATGAAACAGTCATTCTCATTCATCAGCTGATGACCCTTCTCCCCTCACCCTTCAGCTCCTTTTGAAAACATCTAATATTATGTACAGACAGTCCCCCAGTTATCGGTGGGGGTTCCATTCCCGACGGCATGATGATAACTGAAAATCAGCGATAATAGTGCCAATCCCTGGTTATCAGCGCATAAAACTGGGGATCGCACATATCGGCACCGAAAATCCAGGTATCGTCGTTAGACAAGTGCCATAAAATTGGATCACCAATGACCGGGGACTGCCTGTACACTCAACAAGAAAAGTGAAGATATAGTTTTCATTAGCTTTTGTTCATCGAATTTCCCATTTCTTTTTACTGAAAAAACATATCGCTAAATTTACTCTAGAATATGAAAATACACTGCAAATTATATCATATAAGTTAAAACTGCAAAACAAAACCGTTCAGATACTTAACAACATGATATATGACCGAAGTAATTGGAATTTTTCAGATGGATTCGTTCATAGAGATTTGGTAGATAGAGTGTGAACTTCTGATTGTGGTACTATGTATCACGCCGACAATATTTACTCGTTTTCCTACATGAACAGGGATATTATTGCATCATCATAAGTGGTGAATGCAATTATTTTAGTTTCTACGAACTCATGTTTGTATTCCAACGCGATTAAAGTTAGCTGACGTCAATGGCAGTCAACGTTGCGACGGCTAAGGTAGGTTGAGCAAATCTAGTTGCATCCGCAAGAACGTTTTCTATGATGTGAGGGGGAGCCCTAGAACTTCGAACGGGAAAGCGCAAGTCACTGGATACTGGCTTACGTAACGGATTTCACACTTTGATTACTTTGACGTTGACATGGATCGAATGCTAGTTGCTGTTTACAAAGACACTGTCTTTGAACATAAATCTTTATCAAGGTTAAAGTAGCATGTCAGCTCAAAGATTTTCTGGCTATATGCTCCCATTTACAAAGCAGTTCGTAGTAGCCTAAAGCCCTACACGACTGCATTTCTTTGCCATGAGGCTGAAAGATCTCCCAACACAGCATTTTTTGCACGATATAAAACTTATATGCCTGTGCAATACATATTGAGTTATTTGTGGTTATAAATATTTTTACTTAACAGCTTGTCTTCATGAATGATACCCGATTTTCAAAAGTACAGACTATATCAAGAGAGCAAGAATGACCGCAGCCTGTGTCTAAAATTTTCCATGTCTTTTTACAATCTTTGAATGTTGCAGCAACTGTCGAATGAAATCATAGGGTATGAATTTCTTAGAGAATGAACTTGAATATTATGATCCTTCAAATATTATCTAGCATAGTGCAGCATGATCTTGGCAGTCAAATCAACCTGTTTCCCAGGTATCTATGCACCGATTCACCGCTCTTTCTTCTGCCTTTCCCCCGTCACAAGTCTGTCACCAGTGCTATAATTCTCTCTCTCTCTCCACTTTTAAAACATACTTTAAAAATATATATTACCACTCACTCTCACTTTAAAAATATATATTACCACTCACTCTCCCAAAGAAAATATAATGAAATTAAGTAGTTATAAATAGGCCTGAGCTTTCAAGTAAATATAATGAATTAAGTATCTCTATAGATAGGCCTATTGCTGTGCTCTCTCTCTCTCTTCTCATCTCTCTCTCTCGTCTCTCTCCTCTTCTCTCTCTCCACTTTTGAAACATGAAAAAAAATATTATCACTTAATCTCTCAAAGTAAATATAAAGAATTAAATATCTATCGATAGGCCTACGGTTGCATGCTCTCTCTCTCTATCATCATAATATTTCATTCTTTACTGTATTGTTCCTCACAATTTCCACAAGTACTGCCCAAATTTTAAAACATTTTCTCTCATTGTTTAAGATCCTTCTTCAATTACACATGAATTTTACGTCACTTTAGTGTCAAACATTACTTATAAATAAGGTTTCGCGGCAGGTTTTAAAAAAGGATGATCGATATTCTACCTTGAACCGACGTTTATCTAACATTAACGATAATATAGAGCCTGTTTCTACATTCAAGTATAAATGATTATAGGACCTCTACAGAATCTTTGTGGTGTAAAGTTAATGAAAATCTAGAAAGCAACAAACACTATGATTTTGAAGCTCCACCCCCCTTTCTAGAATATATGTCCAAAGATTTAAAAAAAAACTATATCGTAACTTTCCGTGCCGAGTTTACACCAAGTTGCACAGAGGAAAATAATTTTTTTATTAATTAAAGAAAATTTTTTATACTACTGAATTTGGTTGCATTCCAGCAACTAACTCTCTCTTTCTTTCACTGCAGACACATTTTTTTTTATAAATTAGTTTATCATAAGAAAATGCTTTAGAGTTATTGTATTTTTAACCGATTTCATTTGTAGTTAAAGCAGTAACTAGGAGTTTTTATTTATTTATTATTTTACACTAGCTGATCTTGCTGGTTATGATTACATAGTATTGAGAATGGTATATTTTTTTTGCACACCTTTCTCTCTCTCTCTCTCTCTCTCTCTCTCTCTCTCTCTCTCTCTCTCTCTCTCTCTCTCTCTCTCATTTATGCTCCTTTCTTAAAATTAACTATTAGAAGTTAAGAGAAAATGTTTTTAATCAAAATAAAGTTATTTAACAGTTATTGACTTTAGGTGCATTTTAACAACCAGCAACAAAATTCTTTTTTTTTTTTTTCTTAGTAAATTTCCATTGTTTTCTGGCAACCAATGTTGCTGGTTACCATTATACAAGTATATAAAAAAATATGTAAGTATCCCCCTGCCTCTCATTATATAGTACAGTCGACCCCCACTATTCGCGGACTCCGGATTTGGGGATTTCTCTATGGACTGTATACCATCCCATTATTTGTGGGAAAGTTGTGTATTTGCGGTATTTTCTTATGAGAAATGTCCACAAATTATTGAATTTTCAAATTAATTTCAAGATTAAATGCATTTTTTGTGGTAAGACTATTAAAAACCAGTTATAAGCATTGTTAGTGGGTTTTTCTTGAGTTTGAACTAACAAAATAGGTAGTTTTAAGCTTCATTATAGGGGTTCTAAGTTTTTGTGGATTCTAGCTATTTGGGGGTCCACTGTAGATACATTTTTTTTTTATAATTAGCTAGAAGTCAGAAGAAAATGCTTGTAAATTTATCCTAATTTTTTTGGGTTGATCTTGAATACATTTTAAGTCAACAATTGGAAGTTCCGTCTTTTTCTTTTACTTCCATTGTTTTCACTCAGCTGATCTTGTTGATGACTGCTATCAAGTGCTATTAAGAATGTGCACTCCTCTCACACAATTACACTTACACATAACCAAAACCACTTCACTAGAACTTGATCTAGTTCACAACTTTTATTATTATTCACTGTTTTCTTCTTACACATGTTTCTTTGAATAACTGTTGGAAAAGAAACTAAGATATTTTTCTTTATGTCATAATTCATGCAAGCTTCTCACAGAAATACTGCTGTCAGAAGTTTAACCTTATTTTTAACAGACAACATAAGGTGTTTGAGCGTCACACGAGAAGTATTTCCCTTCTTAATTGAAGCCCTGGCGTGGGATAACAGCGAGATTGTAACAAATGAAGAGAAGCTAATGGGGATGGTTTGTGTGTGTTTACAATAGCATCAAAATTGTTTATGTAGCAATGATGCCAACAGTGTTTATGCAATGATGATGCCACCAGTATTTATACAGCAGCCGCAAACATTAATGACACTGGTTGGTGCAATGACCCAGGAAATCTAAAAATTTCACTGACAGGAATTAGTGTTGAGTTTAGTGATTAACTATCTATAAATCATTGTCTAACTTAAGTATTAAACCATTATTATATGTATACTGTACTGAAATGCATTAAATATCTTCACTGAATTATCACATGGAGCTATTATGCAATGCATACCTGATAATGTCAGTTGGGAAAATCCTCACTATTAAGTGCATTTATTACTCCAGGAAGGAAACTTACGTTACATCTTTTAGTGAGGGTATCAGGCACACTATGCATCTGGCAAAGTACTGCACAATGTCATTCACTTTACTGTATCAAGATCAGGCCAAATTTAATTGATTTTTACTTTATTTTTGTGAATAAATTAGAATGTAATGCAGTACTTGTTCATCCATAAAAGCCACAATTTCCAGTGATGTCAAGGTAACTAGTATTTAGGGGAAATAGCTGTACTTTACATGAACCAAGTTCCCAAGATGCAATACCAGACAATGTGTAAGCTTTATTTTTTTTTACTTATGCCTAAATGCCCTGTTAAAGAGAGAAAACTGGTTGCTAAATTGCTGCTGAAAAGTAGTAAAATAATGGGTGAAACCACCCCAACTTAATAAACCATGATTCTCACTTGTTAAATTCTCTTACTTCTAAATTAAATTCAATTTCAAGAGGAAGTTGTGTGTATGATAACTTTCCTGTGCCCATTTAGTACATTTTTACATCTCTAAACATACGATCTGACCCAATGAATCATTAGATTTTTGTAAACAAAAGTGGTTTGATCAGTTGCCGCCAGTTGGCATTGTTCCTATGGCCATTTGGTGAGGAAAATGGTAAGAACCACAATTTGAACTTGAAAAGATTATTGAAAATTATTATGAAAGAGGCATCTGTGTTACAAGCTTAAAATCCTGCCAAGATTTTTAATGATAGGCTAACCCTTGAAGTGTCATAGTTGTGTCATTAGTTAACTACCTTCACAACTACCGACAAACTATCAACACTCAACAAAACATCTGTAATAATGGTAAAATCCATAGTTCATTCAAGTGAATCACTAGCAATACAACTTTAGATACTGTAAACAAAACAACTGTAATTACAGCAATTAACATGGATAATTACCATAATTAGACGTTAGGATGAGTGATCTCTCACTTTGTTACAGGTTTGCGATCTCTATTTATAATTCTAAAATCCGAAAAGTTCTATGGACCTAAATATTTTCTGGAGAAAATGATCATTTGAAAAAGTTAAACGTATATTACAGAATATAATTATGTATTGTCACTGTATGCCATTTGGATTTGATATTGTTTACATTCTCAAAATCTTGGCTAATTGAGTACCATCGATATCTTCCTTGCCATTACGTACTTGGCTGGTAGAAGACGTAATTTAGAGATACTTTTTCTTGTAAATGATTGTATAAGCATGAAGTGTGATTTTGCCAGTTCTGAACATCAATTTTGCCTGCTCTATTGTTATTTATTTATTTTTTTTACAGTGACAGCAAATAACATCGGCAATCAGCTGTTTCTCGATTTGCTTGTTTATGTCGGTACAGGTTTACAATCGGTTCATCTGTAATTAAAAAACCCGGAATAATATTTGTGTACTATTGAGAATAATGATCATGTTAAGAAAACCTTTGTTTTACTTTATCTAATCATGTTGCAAGTACGTATTATTACAGTATTATTGAATTATAATATGAAAATAGAGATCTGCCATTTGCATTCTGGTTTTGTTTACATTTGTAAAATAATCAGCTGATTTCATTTTACTGATATGATTACTGTCTGTTAGGTAAATGCTTCGGACGTGGAACTTAATTTGCAAAAGAAAGCTGGGTTTATGAATTGCAGTTACAGGCAGTCCCCGGATTATGATGGGGGTTCCGTTCTTGAGACGCGACGTAAGCCGAAAATCGTTGTAAGCCGGAACATCGTCAAAAATCCTAAGAAAACCTTACTTTTAATGCTTTGGGTATATTGAAAACTATGTAAACTGCATTCTTATGGCATTTTTCATCAAAAAACCTTCAAATATTGATTATTTTGCATTTTTGGTGTCATATTTCATCTGTCAGATGAGCGTTGTAGGCGTCATAACCCTGGAACATGCGTCGTAACCCTGGAAATAATGTCTGATGAATATAATTGAAAAGCGAAGTAACCTCGGAACGTAGTAAGCCGAGACCATCGTAAGCCGAGACCGTCGTAACCCGGGGACTGCCTTACTTTATTTATACACGAGTAAATTAAATGAAGTATACTGCATATGTTGTTGTCAGTTTCAGACACTGCTTTTCCCTGCCAAAATATTTTGCGGTCTGCTCATTATTCATAATTCCCAGTTGTGCTCGACTTAAAATGATTTTAATTTGTAATTCCCAGTTTTGCTTGACTTACGAGCCTTGTTGTTTACTAGGGGGCAATATTTTCTCGGTAGTATTTTATAATCAAATTTAAGGGTTTTGCAATCAATAGTTCTCCAGTTATCCTTAATATTGGGATTCTTTTCAGTTTTAAAGGAATACATTTATGAGGATGTACTTGTTACGGACTCCGAGATCTCAAGAGACAATGTTACGGTGTCGAAATATCCTGGTTAAAGGTCGACACAATGTTACGGCCTCTGAGAGAGGTCCGCTTCAGGTTCGATATGAAATAATAAAAAAAAATTATATATCAACACAAACAGTTGAAACTGGGGATACGAATATAGAAAGAAACACTAACACAACAAAGGTTTATTTACAAGTTTACTAACAAAGGTAAATGCAGAATGGTATCTCCTATTTAGATAAAAAGATAGAATCTTACTCTGCATGAACTGGGGGAACAGCGAGGCAATTAAAATACTTGCTAATTGATTTGGCAATTCGACGCGCTGGCTTCATAAAAGTAGATCGGCGATTGAGGACGTCCTCTTGACTCCGAATTGCAGAAACTAATCTTCTTGTAAGGCAGGAATTCCCCAACACCTGTAACAGGACCTTTTCTTCTCTGAAGTCTGCTCGACGTCAAGATAACACGGTAGACCACACCTGAAGACGACTAGACCAATATCCAACCAACTCTCGAACAACTCTTCCTTTTGATTGATACTTCGTCGGTTCCTTCATCTCTAGTCTCTCTCTGACGATCACTGCTGCTGATCTCTCACTGATAATCTGATCTGTGGCTCTGTGACTAACTGGTGATCTCTCTCTTTTACGATCTCTCTCTTCTACGATCACTGCTCTCCAAAGTTCGTTCGTCGTATTTATACGGCACTCTGGGGGCGGAGCCTACAGCGAACGTCACCGACTCAAGGGATTTCTGGGCTCAGCTCGTGTCGCTGCGCGAAATATCCTTTAATCTATTATTTCTAGGGTAAATGTACTAACACATACCAGAGAATAAATAAAATAAAGAAAAAGGTCAGTATAACTGACTCGCTCACCCTCCAAGAGGATGTCGGTATGAACACTAGGCGAGTGAGACCACTACCACGAGCCAAATGCCAATAGAAATCTCCCACTACAAAAACCCTCCATGAGGGGAGCCGACCCACAGAGTGAGCAGCTCGTACTACTACTACTCCATCCCATGCTGCCGACTGCTGCGCCTCTAGTGGCCATCCTTTTCAGTTAGCGCACACGAGTCACACGTGCTATTTTTCTCTCTGTGTTTTTTGTGCCCTTTCGTTGGATTTATCTATAATGGAGCGTGCAGCTATCGCAGCAGCTAAGTTAAGTACTCAGTATTTATGGTTAGTTGGTTTTTTCCGGCCCTGAGTCAGTATTTGCCGTTTTTTAGGTATAAATACGAACTCTGGGTCGGAAGCATGGCAGCATGGTTCTGCCTCGTGGTGGGTTCGTTCTTGGTCTCCCATACCTAGAACATCCCCCTTGTCTGTGTACGTTCTATATTTATTATCCGTTTTACTTAGGGTACTGTCTACTCAGGTTTGTCATGCATGCATGTCTTTTACCTTATGTAGACTTCTTCCTTCCAGACCCTAGTCCCGGCTCTTAGTATCGGCCTCTGACTAGCTTTGAGTGGTAGACTTTCCTTCGGGTTAGTCGTACACTCCTGGAATTTTTTCTCCTACTATATTGTTTTCTTTCTTTTAATTTTATTTTTTGTACCATGTATTTTGTTATGGTTAGGTCTTCTGTCCTTTAGCCTGTAAGTGATATTCTTTAAGATACTCATGTGTCTTCCCACTTACAGGCCACCAACTGTGAGCATCCGGGATGCGCCGCCACACTTCAGGACCCATGTGGACACGAAGTTTGCCGGTCCCATGCTCCATGCGCGACTCTGCACGGGGACATCCAGGTCTGGTACCATGAGACGTGTACCATATGTTATGATCTGGTGAGCCAGCTTTTAGATGGGGTAAGTATTCCATCTCCGTAGATGCTCCGCTTCTGTTTTATGCTTAAGTTTTCATCATTCACTTTAACTTAAGGCATCTAAGTTTAAGTTATACTTTAAGTTTTTAGTTTTAAGTGATTCTTAAATCTAATCTACGCCCTCTCTTCCAGGCGCCGGCAGTGAGGGATACCGCACTGGCAACCCTGCGGGCCTGGGTCGGCGGTTTTGGGAAGAACGCCGCCAAGGGTATGCCCTACATCTTAGAGAAGCGGTTGGCACTGTTAATCTTCCCCGGAGGCAAGGCGACAGGATACGTCGACCCAGTAGAGGCGGCCCCGACTATCGCCTTCATCCAACAACAGCTGGCTGCCTCATTAACTGACCAGACCAGGATATCTCCACTTAGCCGTCGCGACTTTAGATATTAATGGTGGAACCTATGGTAGGTGTAGACGACCTGTTGGTCGAGGTTAAGTAGGGTGGACACCCAAGGGTCACCCTTGGGCGTAACTGTTTCTTCTACTCCTGCAACCTCTCCATCCTTCCAAGGCTTTACAGGTGATGAATTGTATACTCCTCCTGACGCTTCGGTTAGACCTAAAGTCAAGGGTCAAGCAGTGAAATCCTTGTCTAAGACGTCGTCGTCGTCTAAGAAGACGACTTCGGCTTCAATCCTCCTCTCGTAAGTCTCCGGCTGGAAATCCCGGAGCAGACAGGTCTAAAGCTTCTAGCTCCGGCTCTAAGTCCTCGAGGAGTAAATCCTCCAGAGAGAGATCTCGCACCCCGGCAGAGTCACCAGTTCCGCTACCCTTGGTTCCGATTCAGAGCCACCCCTCCACCTCCGCAGCAGCTCCGGCCTTGGACTCCAATGCTGGCCTGTTGCAACAGGTTGTGGGCGACCTGGTTGGGTCCCTAAAGAGTAGCATGGAACAAATGATCTCTCGTTTGTCGGATAGGATTACGTCCCAGGACTCCATTATAGCCGGACCTGAGAGAAGCCCCTCTAGCCTCTCCCCCACTTTCCAATACGAGTGGAACTCAGCTTCCTCCGTATGACTCGCTACCTCCATTCTCGATGAACAATCCATGGAGAGTAGCGTCATACGCCCCCTTCCAAGACGGTCTCATTTCTATACCGGAATTTGGAACTCAAAGGATAGAGGACTTCGAGTTCTACCCGGAAGACCTCCAGCCTCCGTTCATAGGCTACGCAAGGCTTACAGCGTCAGCCATGGTGCGGGATGATAGGGTACCAAAGGAGACAGTCCTCTATTCACGAGACCAGGCTCAGAGAGAATGGCTCAGGTGTTTAGAGGACATGGATTGTTCTAATACCAAGATACAACCTTTTAAGAGTCCCTTTACCATTTTCACAATGGATGAGAGTACCCCGCTCCCGTTCCTGACAAAGATCGCGAGGTCTACCATCCCAGCGGCCCAAAAGGGGGAACCCATGCCTCAATTGAAGGAAGCAGATCCCACATCTCCGTTGCTTCCCTCAGCCGGAGAATTGTGGGAAGACTTGCCGAACACCTTCTCAGCTGGCAACTCAAACCGGACTGTGCTATGGATCAGTTTGGTGAAAAGCTACCCAGGCTCCCAGATAGCCTTATTCAGGCTGAATTTGACGCGAAATCGCGATTAGCCAGGTCAATTCACTCTATGGCTATGTCCGAGGTAGCGACCATAGCCTATGGCTCAGAACCGCTTTTTAAACTCATGACCAAATCCCTGACTCAAACGGTACAGTCGGATATGTTTGAGTTTGCCACTGCTAGAACGAATTGTAGGAAGCATGTCCTACAAGAGGCAACCATTCGACATGAGCCGAATAGGTTACTCTCGTCTAACATCTGGGGAGCAGATCTCTTCCCAGAAGCTATGGTGAAGGAAGTCCAGTCAGAGGCTACGAGGCTGAACCAGAGCCTTAAGGACCGTTGGGGCCTTACGGCTAAGAGGAGGCAAGACTTAACGCCTAAAGGTAAGGGACAGAGGAAACCTAGGCGTTTCCATCCTTACCAGAAAAAGCAGCCACCGCTTTTCTCGGCAAGTTCCAGCGGTGCCCTTAGTGCAAACAGCCCAACCTTCCACTTCTAAAGCTCAATCACAACCAATTTATGTGATATCCCCTCAGCCTCAGCCCTCCACCTCTTACGCCATCTCTCCGGCTTACAATCAAGCCTTCGAGAGTCAAGCTTCACAGAAGTATGACCGCTCTGGGTAAGGGAGGCAGAGGTAAGCGTTCCTTTCGTGGGAGAGGATCGGGAGGCCCCTTTAATAGGGAAAGCACTTCAGAGGAGGCCGAGGCGGTTTCCAGAACCAATGAAGAACTTCAGGTAGGAGGGAGGCTGTTTCACTTTCGCCACCGGTGGAACTTCAGCGAATGGGCTCAGAGCATAGTGTCAAAAGGCCTGGGTTGGAGCTGGTTGACGAACCCACCTCCATCCAGACCTTTCCGTCAACTTCCTTCCAAGGAATTGACAGAGTACGCAGAGGACCTCCTTCAGAAAGGAGCTATAGCGAGAGTCAAGAGATTAAAATTTCAAGGTCGCTTGTTCAGCGTGCCAAAGAAGGCTCACAAAAAAGAAGGGTAATCTTAGACTTGTCCCGCTTAAACTTAGCCATCCGCTGCGACAAGTTCAAGATGCTCACGATCTCGCAGGTGCGGACCTTACTTCCCCGTGGGGCCGTCACCACCTCTATCGATCTTACAGACGCCTACTATCATATCCCTATTGCAAGACACTTCCGTCCATATCTGGGTTTCAAGATAGGAGACCAGGCATTCTCCTTCAAGGTAGTTCCCTTCGGACTCAACGTGGCACCCAGGGTGTTCACGAAACTAGCGGAAGTGGTAGTGCAACAACTCAGGTCTCAAGGGATTATGGTAGTAGCGTATCTCGACGATTGGTTGATCTGGGCTTCAACAGTCGAGGAATGCAACAGAGCTACACTGAAAGTGATTCAGTTCCTGGAATATCTAGGCTTCAAGATAAACAGGTCCAAGTCAAGACTCACGCCAGAGTCAAACTTTCAGTGGTTGGGCATTCAATGGAATCTATCCTCCCATACTCTGTCGATTCCATCAGCCAAAAGGAAAGAAATAGCGAAGTCAGTCAAGCAATTTCTAAGTCACAAACTGGCGTCAAGGAGGGCTCAGGAGAGGATCCTGGGTTCTCTCCAGTTTGCATCAGTGACGAACGTCTTAATGAAAGCCAAACTGAAAGACCTAACCAGAATCTGGCGCTCACGAGCAAATGTCAGGTCCAGGGACAAACTATCCTCAGTCCCTCTGATTCTAAAGAATCGACTTCGGCCGTGGGCGAAAGTCAAGATTTTGTCAGTGTCAGTACCCCTTCAGTTCCCTCCACCAGGGATCACCATCCACACAGACGCGTCCTTAAGCGGTTGGGGAGGGTATTCCCAGGTCAAAAAGGTTCAAGGAACTTGGTCACCTCAGTTCAGTCAGTTCCATATAAACGTACTGGAGGCAATGGCAGTGTTCTTGACTCTAAAGAGGTTGCGCCCACCAAAGTACTCCCACATAAAGCTAGTTCTGGACAGCGCAGTGGTAGTACATTGTATAAACAGAGGAGGCTCCAAGTCACGTCATCTAAATCATGTCATGGTAGCCATCTTCTCCCTGGCAGACAAGTTCAGTTGGCATCTCTCCTCCACTCACATAGCTGGAGTGAGAAACGTCATAGCAGACAGCGTTATCCCGATCAGTGCCCCTAGAGTCGGAATGGTCACTGGACAACAGTTCGTTCCAATGGATCCTTCAAAGAGTTCCAGGGCTACAGGTGGATCTCTTCGCATCTCAAGCGAATCACAAACTGCCGTGTTATATAGCCCCCAACCTGGACCCTCTGGCCTATGCCACGGACGCCCTGGCTCTAGACTGGAACAACTGGAAGAAGATTTATGTCTTTCCTCCAGTGAATCTTCTCATGAAAGTTTTAAACAAACTCAGGACATTCAAGGGTCAAGTGGCTCTAGTAGCCCCAGACTGGCCGAAGAGCAATTGGTATCCCCTAATTCTGGAACTGGGCCTTCGTCCTCTTCGGATCCCCAATCCAGGCTCTCCCAGTCAGTACAAACGAAGACTGTGTTCGCTTCCTCAGGGATTCTCAAAACCCTAACTTTATGGATTTTCATGAAGTTTGCGGCAAAAAGAGATGCGAATATTGACCCTCAGAATATTCTCTTCTTGGAATCCGATAAAAGGGATTCAACTTTGAGACAGTATGATGCTGCTGTCAAAAAGTTAGCAATCTTCCTGAGAGAATCAGATATTAGAATCATGACAGTTAATTCAGCTATATCCTTTTTCAGATCCTTATTTGAAAAAGGTTTAGCAGCTAGCACGATTACGACAAACAAGTCAGCCTTGAAAAAGATATTTCAATTTGGGTTCAACATAGACTTGACGGATTCCTACTTCTCGTCTATTCCTAAGGCATGTGCTAGACTTAGACCTTCTGTAAGGCCTACATCGGTTTCATGGTTCTTAAACGATGTTCTAAAACTGGCTTCAGAAACCGATAATGACACATGCTCGTTTATAATGCTCTTAAGAAAAAACCCTATTTTTATTAAGCTTAGCTTCAGGAGCAAGAATTTCAGAACTGTCGGCTTTATCCAGAGATCCGGATCATATTCAATTCCTTCCCACAGGGGAAGTCCTACTTTTTCCGGAACGTAGCTTTTTAGCAAAGAATGAAGATCCTTTGATGAGGTGGGAACCTTGGAAGGTGCTACCCCGTTCACAAGATGTATCTCTTTGCCCAGTTTCAACCTTACGAGCCTTTCCTGTCCAGGACCTCCTCATCCTCATCGGGTCCCCTCTTTAAGAGGGAAAAAGGTGGAACTTTATCCATTAAAGGCATCAGGCAACAAATCCTGTACTTTATTAAGCAAGCCAATCCTGACTCTTTCCCGAAAGCACATGATGTCAGAGCAGTAGCCACCTCAATTAATTATTTCCAACATATGAACTTCGATGAGTTGAAAAAGTATACCGGATGGAAATCGCCGACAGTGTTCAAACGTCATTACCTTAAGTCCTTGGAAGCTCTGAAATTTTCAGCAGTAGCAGCGGGTAACATAGTTTCCCCTGACTCTAGCTAATCTGTAGTAGAAGATTCAGTCCTCCTTTCTACCTGCCTCACCCAACAGTTCGTCTATTCCTGCCTTGTTCATTTACATTCACCTTGTGTCTTAGCTGCTTTTATGATGGTGTAGTGGGTGCCCCTTATTTTTTGCTAGGACACTCACAGATGATTATAGATATTGATCTCATGGATGTTACCCCCTTATTTTTATGCTAGGGGATACATCTTATTTATAATGGTTACGGGTTTTGTATATTAAGTCATATACATTCCTTTATATATTATCATTGTTGATTAATTTGTTCATTTGATTATATTAATTGCTATAATATTTGATACATGCCTTTACACAGATACCATTTTGATACATGTAAGCCATTTTACCTCTGTATATATGTAAATTACCTTATGTTAAGAAACATGATTAGAATTAAGTGTAATTTAAGCATATTTCTATTTTTGTATCACTGTGTACATGTATCTTTTTAGCAATTATATTCTTTTTATATTTATTTTGTCTTTTATTTGAGACTTATTCTAATTTATTTTATTATTTTTGTTTACAATCTTGTGCTATTTCTCTGGTACGATTTCGCGCAGCGACACGAGCTGAGCCCAGAAAAGGGATTTTGACGTAAGGAAAAATCTATTTCTGGGCGATTGGCTCGTGTCGCCAGCGAAATCCCACCCTACCCATCCCTTCGCCCAAGATTGTCTGCTAACTTCAGGATGGCCACTAGAGGCGCAGCAGTCGGCAGCATGGGATGGAGTAGTAGTAGTACGAGCTACTCACTCTGTGGGTCGGCTCCCCTCATGGAGGGTTTTTGTAGTGGGAGATTTCTATTGGCATTTGGCTCGTGGTAGTGGTCTCACTCGCCTAGTGTTCATACCGACATCCTCTTGGAGGGTGAGCGAGTCAGTTATACTGACCTTTTTCTTTATTTTATTTATTCTCTGGTATGTGTTAGTACATTTACCCTAGAAATAATAGATTAAAGGATATTTCGCTGGCGACACGAGCCAATCGCCCAGAAATAGATTTTTCCTTACGTCAAAATCCCTTTTCTAGAACTTCTTAGATGAATCTAGATGAGGTATTGCATCAGAAAATCGCGGCGTTTCTCACGTAACATTGGCGCGTTTTTGCGCTCCACAACACGCCCGACGATTCTAGAACCGTTATGATAACAGGCACCTCCAACACTGGTGCGAAAGCCTCCTTACTGCCGAACTTCTCGAAAATGCGTTCTCCTTTCCTTTAACTTTCTTTGCTATGAAGCAATTACCATCACATGCCCCCCAAAAGAGAAAAAAAAATGAAATCAACTGATTTTATTTTTTTCTAAAGAAGAGCAAGAATTAAACAGCAGGGAAACAATTCTGCATAAAGCTTTAATACTTCATTCACTCAACCACTCGTGCCAAAACAGAAAACGGCTATTAGGCTACTCATTCTGAAAACTCTAGAGGCTACTAACTATAACATTATCCTTCTCTCTTACTTTTTCCATTTTCTGAACTCTGATTAAAACTTATAAATACTAAAACACCTCTTGTGTTTTTCTCAAAACTAATCTCACTCAGTAACACTGTTACACAGGCGGAGGCCACAGCACGGGGCGTTCATTATAATTCTGAAGCAAATTTACATTTACTGACTTTCCTCTACTTACTTCCCCTCTCCTTTAACACTGAAAAAAGACCTTCATACTTATAAGGTAAAAATGGACTTTCTCTCGAGACTAGTACTAAAACTTTATCTCTTACACACAAACTTCTTTTGTTTGCTCTTAGATTATGTTTCCCTTTAAGTTCCCCTTGACTTCCTTTCGCGTTTTCTTTCGCTAAGTGCCAAGCGCTTCCGTTCTCCTCCGATAGCTGCCAACCATCTCTTAAATTGTTTTTATAATAATCAAGATTAGTTATGCAATCATCTCTACCCTTACTTCTAGGCAAAGGTACGAACATATTTACAAATTCATTCTCTAAAGATTCGCCTACTGAAGGAATATTACACAACTGAACTCTAGGAATTACTTGAATCGGTTTCCCAGCAATTTGATATTCAGAACAGCTTAAAGCATATCTCTTAAAACACCCATAATTTTTCATCTTAGGCCAAAAGTACGCCCTACTAATACACTTGAAAATTTTATTTACTCCTACATGTCCTTGCTCATCGTATGCTAACTTCAAAAATAATTCATGAAGCTTCCTAGGAACCACTAATTGTTCGGTAATTTCTCCTTTATTACCTGACTTCGGTCGAACATAACAACACAAAACTTCGTCCTTTAAACAAAAAGTTTCCTTACACACATCGAGATCATCATCCAGCTCACACTAAAAAATTCGGGTTAGTGTCTCATCCTCTTTCTGCAACTTGACTAGCTCATCCTTATCCAAAATGTTAAGAGCCTAATTCATCACCGTAACTAGTACTAGATACTGGCACATTTACTACGTTACTCTTGACAGCTATGCCTTCCCCTTGGCTACTACTGTCCACGATAGAGTTCGGTCTCTCAGCCACACTCATGCCAAGATCAACCTCGCTACCTCTATCACACTCGTTCGAATCCACGAACTCACTCACGTTCGAATCCACAAACTCACACTCGTTCGAATCCACGAACAAATTATCACCGTATTCTACTTCTGTATCTAAATCCGACCTAGTTACTACCATTTCAGGCACTGGAATATTCCTCACAACAGGATTCACATTCTTGGATAAAGCTAAGTCGTTACCGACAATAATGTCAACGCCTTCGACGGGCAAACTGTCCACAACTGCAAGTTTTACTTCTCCTGACACTACCTGACTTTCTAAATTCAACTTCAACAAAGGACAAAGAACACAAGTGTTAGGAAATCCACCTAACATGACTTTCTCTTCTATATTGATTTCTGCCTTGTTCGGCACACACTCTTTTCGAATCAGTGAGACAGCAGCGCCTGTGTCTCGAAGCAAGACTACTTCTCTCGAATCTACTCCTCCAAGAGAGGAAACTACGCCTTCCGACAGAAATTCACCAAAAATTTTCCTAGTTTCTCTCATCACATCATCCCTATTTGACAAAAGGTTAACTAGCGATACTGGTTTCTTAGCGTCCTTCCTTTCTGCTGCACAATTTCTCGCTAAATGCCCTTTCCCATTACATCGGAAACAAGTTAATTCTGAGCCACTAGATGCCATTCTACTCTTACAAACCTTAGACGTATGACCAGGTTTTCCGCATGTATAACAGGAATAGTCACTTTTACTCGCATTGCTATTACTAGGACTGAAACCTTTACTGCTTTGTACTCTACCAGACGAAGGATCATTTCGTTTCTTACTAACACTCAAATTATGAGTTAGACTATATTCGTCAGCTAGCCTAGTTGCTCCTGCAAAAGATACTTCTCGCCTATCCACTATATATAAAGTTTAATCTCAGGGGATACGTTATCTTTGAAGTTTTCTAACAACACTAAGTTCTTCAAACTATCAAAATCCTCAACCTTAGCAGAAGTTAACAAATCAAAAAACAGCCTATCTAACTTCTTACCGTATTCTACATACGTAATATTTTCATCCTTTCTCAAATTTCTAAATTTCTTACGGTACACCTCTGGTACTAACCTATATGTGCTAAGAACGGTTTCTTTCACGATATCGTAATTATCACATTCCTCCTTAGACATGCAACTATACACAGTAAGTGCCCTACCACTCAAAACTGACTGGAAATATAAAGTCCACGTTTCTTTAGGAGAACCTACTCATTCCATTAACTTCTCAAAACACATGAAATATGTCGTAACATCTTCCTCATCGAACTTTGGTACTAATTTTAGCACTGCACTCATACCTAACGTATTAGCTTCGTTTTCGTTCTCGCCTGACCGACTGTTACGAGTACTTTCCCTTAACCGGGCAATTTCCAACGCATGCATACGTTCTTTCTCTCTCTCTTCCTGCTGCATTACCAACATTTTTCTCTCTTGCTGCATTTTCATTACTTCTCTCTCTTGCTGCATTTTCATCGCTTCTCTCTCTTTCTCTTGCTGCATTTCCCTTTCAGCTGCTCTTTCATCTCTCTCATACTTTTCTCTTTCTTTCCTTTCAACATACTCACAGAGATCATTCCCCTCTAGACCTAGTAGCTTACCTAACTCAATAAACTCTTTCACTATCTCACTCATTCTGATTCTTTCTATATCCTCCCTGTTTCAATCTGTTGTGGTGTTGATATCCTAGGCAAGGTCGCCACAAATGTTACAGACTCCGAGATCTCAGAGACAATGTTATGGTGTCGAAATATCCTGGTTAAAGGTCGACACTATGTTACGGCCTCTGAGAGAGGTTCGCTTCAGGTTCAATATGAAATAATAAAAAAAAAATTATATATCAACACAAACAGTTGAAACTGGGGATATGAATATAGAAAGAAACACTAACACAACAAAGGTTTATTTACAAGCTTACTAACAAAGGTAAATGCAGAATGGTATCTCCTATTTAGATAAAAAGATAGAATCTTACACTGCATGAACTGGGGGAACAGCGAGGCAATTAAAATACTTGCTAATCGATTTGGCAATTCGACTCGCTGGCTTCATAAAAGTAGATCGGCGATTGAGGACGTCCTCTTGACTCCGAATTGCAGAAACTAATCTTCTTGTAAGGCAGGAATTCCCCAACACCTGTAACAGGACCTTTTCTTTCTCTGAAGTCTGCTCGACGTCGAGATAACACGGTAGACCACGCCTGAAGACGACTAGACCAATATCCAACCAACTCTCGAACAGCTCTTCTTTTGATTGATACTTCGTCGGTTCCTTCGTCTCTAGTCTCTCTCTGACGATCACTGCTGTTGCTCTCTCACTGATAATCTGATCTGTGGCTCTGTGACTAACTGGTGATCTCTCTCTTTTACGATCTCTCTCTCTTCTACGATCACTGCTCTCCAAAGTTCATTCGTTGTATTTATACGGCACTGGGGGCGGATCCTACGGCGAACGTCACCGACTCCAGGGATTTCTAGAACTTCTTAGATGAATCTAGACGAGGTATTACATCAGAAAATCGTGGCGTTTCTCATGTAACATTGGCGCGTTTTTGCGCTCCACAACATGCCCGACGATTCTAGAACCGTTATGATAACAGGCACCTCCAACACTGGCACGAAAGCCTCCTTACTGCCGAACTTCTCGAAAATGCATTCCCCTTTCCTTTAACTTTCTTTGCTGTGAAGCAATTACCATCACAGTACTCCTAATGGGTATTGCTGCCAATAATGATATACATTCATAAAGCATAAAGAGGCTATGAAAAGTGCCCCTATTTAACAAGGATATTTTGTGGAAAAAAAAGAAACTTTAATATTATAACACATATTACAATAGGAAATGGTTGAGGCGTAGCTTGGACATTGATGCTGAATTCTTCAAGCAAGGCGGCTCGATAGTTAACTACTGGTCCAGTTGTTGGTAGTCCCTCCAACTGGACATAAACATTCCAATTTGCTTTCGGCCGTCGTTGTGGAAGGACATGTTTCCACCGCTTTCTACCAGACTGTTGTTTGCTATTCTTCAGTCTTCCATCTTGGTGGGATTATTAGGACTCGTGGGCTCTCTTTTGGTAGAAGCACTGCTGGCTCATCAGAACCATGCATCCAGCAGTGCTGCTAGCACCCGTACATACTCCTGCTGATGTTCCTTAGTTGGCCCTGACTACGATCCTTCAGATGCTGTCGAAGAAGAAGAGATCGAGGAAGGTGTCATTTTCGTCTTTATCTTCGTTGTTGTCTGCTGCCTTCTCACCTCCCCCTTCCAATGTTTTACGATCTAAGAAGGGGAAGGTAGCCTCTCCGCCTCCTAAGAAACCTTACCTTGAGGCTTCTAAGGGTCTGGGTCCTCCCTCCGGCAGGAAGGCAGTTGGCTCTCCCACTCCTTCGGGAGAGGGAACCAAGACTCTGCCCCGGGGGCTAGAGCCTCTGGAGCACGAACCAAGGTTCATCCTCCAGTCCCTAGTTCCAAGGGCATTGCCAGCTGTCCATCATGACAGTGGCACGGGGTAAGAGAGGGGACTAAGCCGTGGCTCAGACCCACCTGCGAAGACCAAGCCTGGTTCTTCATCAGGAGCCATGGTTGATGTCTCTTTCCCTCAGTATAAGGCATCTGGAGAGACAAAGAGGAGGTCCACTGTACAGACTGCTTCGTTAGAGGCTTTGGCCTCAAAGAGTGCTGGGGTGTATGGTGAGGATAATGCTCGGTCTCGCCATGCAGGGAACATTGTCACTGCTAGCATAGGTGCTGCTCCCACCAGCGCTGCTACCAGTCCTGCAATCAGTGCTGCTACAGCACAGCAAGAACAAATGCATTCTCCTTGGGAAAGAGCCTCGTCCATGCAATCTTGCCCTTGTCACCACCGCAGGTTGGTTCATGGGCGCGACTCACTACCCCCTGGCAGCAGTGCTGTTAGGAGGGGTGAGAGCATCCGAGCCACCTCTCCTATTCCTTCTACTTCCTTGGGCTACACCGGGAGGGGCGAGGTGTATAGCAGAAATTCCATAGAGCCCTCTCCATGGGATTCGGCAGTGGCAGCCTACGTCCCTGGGGTTTTAGGACTCCATCGAACATACGGTTAAGTCGTCAAATTAAATTAAGTATATGGGAAAAGCGATCTCTGGAAAGACTGAATGTTCCTTTGCCAAGAGACATGGACACCCCCAAGATATACAGAGGACCTTTGCAAAGATTGTTCCGCTGATACTTCAGCACAACAATCTCGGGACTTCTGTGGTCAGCCTTGGGCGACAGTGTTGGACCAGGTGAATAATCTTGTATCAGAAAAAGAGAATTCACTTAGGTCCAACTGATTGGAGAGACTGCTTCCTCCTCCTCTACCACACCAGAGGCGCTTTTACACGCCCTTGGAAAGGCCTCTGCCAACCAAGCAGGTGGACCCGGACCTAGTTCGCCTCGGTCCGGGTCTATTGCTGCAGCACCTGATGAGCGAAAGTATCTCTCTCTCAGCAGGAGGCAGCGACGTTGGAAGCTTCTGCCATGGCAGCTCTCCAAGTATCCTGGTTAGACCTGTGGTCTTTCACAGTGTCTAAGGTCACTGCTTCCTCTGGGGCCATCGGCCTTGGGGAAGTCTTGGCTTTTGGGAGACTTTGTCAGTTTGGGGGTAGGGTTATTACCTACCTGACCCACTAGACTGCTAACTTGTGGGCAAAGCTTGTTCTTAAGAGGTGTGACGCTGTCATCTCTTGAGTAACCAGGTCGCTTGGCTTGGAGTTGGTTTTGGCCTTACAAAATAGACCTTTGCTGGCTTCTACATCCCTCTTCAACAGAGAACAGGTAGATGTTGCGGTGGACAAAGACCAGCATGTTCACCAGGCAGTGGCGAAGGCATCTCTGCCTTCCCTTTCCACTGTGGCTAGACCATTGGCTGAATTAGATATGGAAATCAAATACTAGGCTGAAACTGCATGCAACATTAAGGGTATAACTTTAGCGTAGTACTTTCGTATGATCTGTATTGCTACAGGGACATGGATCTGTATTATAAAAAACTGTACCATAAAGATTTTGTCAACCAGAGAATAAAGCTTGAAGAGTATTAGGGGACAGATGGCAGGACAGAGTAAGAAATTATACCTTCAGGGAAATTAAGGAAATCCCACATGTAGATAAGAGAAAGATAAAAGGGAGATGGAGATGGATTAGACTTGCCCTTAGTACCAGCATGGGGAGAATAGTATTAGGTGTGAGCTGGGTTCTTGTAAGCACCAGATATTGGAATATCCAGACCTACTTGCATGAGAACTATGCAATGAGAGGCTAGAGATTTATAGGGGATAAAGAACAGGAAAAATATAAGTGCAGAATTTCAAAGAAGCCCTTTGCAATCCCCATGCAGTACAGCATAGAAGTTGATGATTACGTAATCACTGATCTTCAATCATAAAATGAAGTTTAGGACTGTAGGAGTTTGGAGCTAAAATTTTCTAGTACTACAAACATTTGGCATGAATAAGAATAAGAGGCTCTTATAATTTTAGTCAATATGTACAAAATTTCAAAAAAATTTTAATTATCCATTCTTGCAAACCTCTTATGTTTCTTGGAAGGGCTCTTCTCCCATACACTGCTACTGGTATACATCTCAAGGTTTCCAGGAATGTGAGGATTTGACAAGTGAGTTTGAAGATTACACCCACAGCCTCTAATCAACACTGTATTACTGAGGGCAGCTGAGAGTAACTTGGTGCTTTTATCTTTAACCTTGTATGTACAGACGGGCAACGAAGAATTGGCGTAGTTTCTTAATTCATTGTTCGTTATGGAAATATTGCCATATGCAGGTGTCAGATTATTTAATTAACAATAAATAACATTTCCTTTCAAAGGTGCTATACTTGAAATAAATTACATTAGAACTCAGTAGACTTATTCATCGTATTAAAGATAATTATTTTGCAAAGTAAGGAAAATATATACCGATGGTTTCACAATTTCTAACTTTATTCTCAACTTAGCTTCAAGACAGCATACCGAAGATTTTGAAGTGGACTTTGCTGCCGCTCGAGTCTTGACTCAACATATCGTACTGCACTGGGTGTTGTCATTTTGTCTCCTACAGCCGATAAATAATACATCAAGGCGTTAACATTCTTTGAAAACGATGTTTAGTTAAACTAATCTTGTCCTTGATCAATAAGATAATTTGCATGACACATTTAGTGGGCCTAAATTGGACTTCTGATTTTCCCACATGATTAGCCTAGGTCTATTTACAGCAGCATACTCTCTCGGATATGTAATATTAATGAATATTTAAATCGAAATATATATAGTATATACTATATATATATTAGTATATATATATATATATATATATATATATAGATATATACTATATTATATATATATCTATATATATATATATATATATATTAATATTAAACAAATCTACTTTATTTGACTATTCCCGTTATTCTTGTTTTATTAGCCATGTTCTCCTTTCTTCTTATCCTTTTCATAATTGCTTAACATAATTAATTCAGACCTCCTAGCTATTCAAGTCAAAAACAATCATAAAAAAATCAAACGTATATAATTCAGTCTTATTTTTTATCGAATTCCTTGCATATCATCCTGTTTCATTTGGACACCTTGGAAAGCTGTGGGGGTCAAAACTGACGAATACTTTAAGAAGGCTTACTTTCCTTAAAGCTTTCTTAGGTTGATCTTTCTGTAGCTATTCATTTCTTCTAAATAGAAATTAATTCAAATTAGTTTCACATGTATACCTACTAGACCTACTACCATAAGCAAATTATAAGTAGCTGAAAGGATAAGAAATATGAAAGGTGACGTTCTCCTTTAAGTCTATTTCAAATGTTTTTTTTTTTTTTCTAGAAAAACCTGCTTTAATCAAGGGTTGCTCTTTGACGGCTACAGGGTGTAACACGAGTGTATGCACATATTTTGTGGAATGAAAGATAAAGTTTCTTGAATAGAAAATATTTTATAAACATGCATTTTAAGGCGTCCGTTGTCGGTGCGGGGAATTTCAAAATAACCGTTAACATTAAGCGATGCTTTCTTGAGATGGAGTTCGTAGCAAGAAGTCGGAACGAGTCGCCTGAGATGTAGAAGAGAGCGGAGGTGGCGCATAGGAGTGATGGAAGGATTAGGCCGATGTTAATAAAGTATCTCCCAATAAAATGTATTCTTTAGGTTTTGAAGAAAAAAAATGCATGCATCATTGAAACCGTTTTCCTCCCTATCCATGGTATTCACTGGCCACCGATAAAAAACAAAACAAAAAGAGTAAGCCTAACTGAATCTCTCATCCATCAAAGATAAGTTGCTTATTCATTAGACTTATTCATTAGACAACTATCAAAGACTTCAAGTGTAGATTTAAAAATCTCTTCCTCTCCATCTGAAGTATTCATCAGACACCAGTCATAAGCGTAGAGCTAGTTATGATTCCTGGTTCAGCAATGTCGTGACGAGGCCCTAGAATTCAAAGTTCACAAATGAATGTTGCCTCAGCAACATTTACCACTACTGTATTGTCTTGCTCTCATGTGGTGCTTCGAGGTATTCCACCTCTAGGCCCATGTTCTAAATTTTGCCGTTCATTAAACAATTTTATTCATCTTTCTTGATATCTCTCCAACAGGAACTTGCACCGAATGCAGTGCAATAATTCTCTCGCTCATCGAGGGATGTTTCTTAGACCGATAAATGACACATTGACATTAGATTCCCGTGCACATAACATCGAAAGCAATAGAGTGAGGTCGCCTGGTTCACACTGTTAAGATATCGTTTTTTTTTTTTTCTTTTTGTTTTTAAATTTGATAGCATTTTGTGAGATTCCAATGTTTTCTGTAAAATTTAACAAATGGAATAGTTCAACTACCTTCAACTTAATTTTGAAATGATAATTTAAGGACTGTTTATGCGATACTACTAGTGATAGGAGTCTCCTATCTATTTGGTAATGTATATCTATGGTTGTGATATGACGTTTTTTATCACTTCGTTTCGTTCACGTCAATTTTGCTATATGAAAAATAGTTTTACACAATAACATAACACAATGTTCTAAAGATATCAGTGACTGTTTTTAACATCATTACACGTGATTTCTTCCATCTTTGAAAAGAAAAATAGATAAATAAGGCATGAATCGTGCGTCAGGCAGGTGAACGAAAAATTATGAAACTCTGCCACGAGTTTTTTGGCCGACAGTACACTTATTAAATATAAAAGGCTTGCATCTGTGGAACTTAATCGAAATTTTTTATATTTGATTTGAGTTATACCCTTAGGGACTGGATGTCTACTAAAAGCTGTTGAGACAGTAGCTGAGCGCCCACCTATTATTATGGGAAAACCTTCAGGACTGATGTTCACAGTTATTAGTAGCAAGAATAGTCTGGACCCATCACGTACCTTGATGATTGGTGACCGGTAAGTGTAATGTACACCTAAGTTCATTTTTTCTTTTCTTTCAATTGACATACCTGTCAAGATAAAAGCCCCTCAGCTATTAAAATATGTTTGCTCAAGTTCATTTCCACAATTTATGTGTTATTTCCAGATGCAACACTGACATACTCTTTGGCAAAAACTGCGGTTTGATTACACTGGTTGTTTTGAGCGGTGTCACTGAGATGGAACACCTTGAGGCTTGGGGTGCAAGTGAGGATGAAGAACAGCACAAGTTGTTGGCTGATTACTACCTTCCAGAAATTGGTGATATTTTGACTTTAATCAATGAAAATTATAGAGGGTAAAATTAAACCAGATTAATATATATATGCCAGCCATGTCAGAGCTAAGAAATGATCTAGTTGGTCTGGTTAAACTGTCCTTCATAACTAAACTATTCATTATAGATAATTATTATTTATAATTTTTCCCTTTATTTCAAGCCACTTAAGCAGTTTGTTGTGGAGTGTTTTAAACAAAATGTTCTCAATTGAAATTTTCCATTATGTACTGTAATAATTTGGTTGTTACAATGGATTTAATGAATACTACATAGTAAAGTTTATGGTTTTGTTCATTAATTAAACATAGACATTTTTCACTTTCAGTATACAGTGGTCCCCCTGTATTTGCAGGGGATGTGTACCAGACACCCCCCCCCCCCAATGAATACTAGTTAGAACCTGCAAATAGTTGGAACCCTTATAAAAATGCTTTCAACCTCCTATTTTGTTAGTAAAAACTCAAGAAAAACCGTTTAAAAATTTTTATACCTGGTTTTTTTTTATAGTTTTATCACAAAAAGTGCATTTTATGATGAAATTGATAAAAAAAACAGGAATTTGTGGATATTTCTCGTAGAAAAATACTGCAAATAGGCGAATTTTCCACGAATAATGCGGGGAAATGTTCCAGAGAGAAATCCGCGAATGTGTGAGTCCACAAATCTGGAGAACGTGAATACAGGGGTCCACTGTACTTGCTAGTTGAGATTTCATCAATGTCATTGTTTTGATATTTTACTATTGGGATAAATAGTTTGGTATACATATTCATCGTTGCTAGGCTAATAGATAAGGTTTTCAGTGTAGTACAATTACTGGAGTAATTTAATTACTGAAATTTGTATGAGTAAATTATGAAGGGGACATTATATTTCCCCGTAGTCTGCAGATTTTTGTGGTGCAAAACTCTGTTTGCATACATCCATGTGTGTGAAATTATGTTGGTGCATTTTTGTGCAGAATGTTCCTATTTTTTTATATTTTCAATATGTAATATTACTGAAGATAACAGAATAAAGACTGGAAAAAGGGAATAACAACTGTTGCCTTACAGATGAAAATTAAAAGATTAAAATAACAGTAAAATACCAACAGCTACAAACTTCACATTTTAGATATTGATGATAGGGTAGAGTAGGAAAGTGGTAGACTAATTCTCAAGCAAATGGTAGGAATGCACATTTTGCAAAATGGAAACCAGACTACCAATTCTTTTCATGTATTTATTTAATAAGCTAAATGGTTAAAAGTGAGCATTAGTTACTTTCATAGTTCATGAATAACTTCATCCATTCCAAGCTTTGAGTTCTTGTTTTGATGCTCTCTATGATGCTTCTTAAAAGTTTAACAAGAACACCAGCCATTTCATAGATGCATAAATACAACTGTGTTGTTTCCCTTATTTTTTTAGTTGAATTAATTTATTACCTGCTCCTTGTATTAATCTATTATCTATTTAAAATTAGTTTTTGTAGGCCACATTGTGAGACTCCTTGTATGCATACACCATGGTTGGACGTCCTTTCAAACTTCTGCCTATTTGTTTTTGGTTTGCATTAATTGTTTGACCAGTTCTATGAGAGTTAAGAATGTTAATTGTTCTTACAGTAATACAAACGGTACACCTTTTGTAAATGGAGTATCCTGTGCAAGACTGGTCACTTACGGAACAAGGGTACGCAGTACCCAGGTGGATATGGGGAGAGGGTATGGCCATTCTCACACAACCTATATTCTCCCACGATAAAGTTCACGGTTTTATGTTGTATTTGTCCTTTTCACATATGTGACTTATTACCAAACAATTACAAAGCTGTAAGCTTTCTTACCTGGCAGTCGAAAATTCAAATTATTTGGCAGTGGAGGCACTGCTATCATTAGTTTTAAGTGATATGGGACCCGCCCACTTTCGGGAATAGTACCCGGTACTGCTGAGCTAACTGTCGTCAATTCGTTTTCTGCTGGCCACGGAGTAACATTGATGGTTTTTTGCATTCAACTTTTCATCTCCATTTTGCGGTTTTTCGTCATATTTGGTGAAGTACAATTTGGTAGTGGTTTTTTCTTGATTAGCTGCGTTTTAGCTTTCATTTAGCTAAATAGAGTCTAGCTTCAGCATGTCAGACTTTAGTTTGTTATCAGTAGGGGACAGGTATGTAGCAAAGACAACCTGCATTGAGTGTCTGGACTTAGATGAGCAAAGGTGGAAGAACTTTAAGTCTCATTTAGAGAAGATGGAAAGAGATAGAAAGAGGAAGGCGGCTCTTCTAGCTGAGAGTAAGACAGTATTGCTATAGCTCCTTTGCCACTTCCTTGCAGTTAGAGGCAAAGAAGTCGTCTTTTTCTTCCCCTCTGTTATCTAACATCTCTCCTATTGATAGTCCTCCTACTTCATTGCCACTAACTCCCAGTCCAGGTAGCCTATGCTTTCAATTCAACACTTATTTCCAGCTTAAGAGTCCAAAATGGACAAGAAGTTTGAAATTTTGGCCAAATCTGTGATGGATTTGGGTTTGTCTTTTTGTGCCTTTATTGAAAAATTGAATGCAATTGAAAAGATTAGTGATGTGCCAAGTGTCATTGTTGAGTCTAAGGAGGTGGCTGTCCATCCCCCCATTTCTCCTAGACGAAGGTCCTTGTCCTGCTCCCCCGCTTCCGGGAGAAGACATACCGGACGTTGATGGGCGACGGGGGGTTTGCCCATGGGCAGTTGCTGACTCCATTGAGCCTGTCAACTCGTGGGTTTCGACTAAACATCAGTGGAAGGGCATTGATGTTAGTGATGTGCAGTTTTCTTCCGAATTGGATGTGCTGTCGCCTGGAAAGAAGTGACAGATGCGGCGTGCTGTGGTGTCGTGACCTTTGAAGAGGCATGCTTCGTTTGTGGACTGTACGACTCCGCCAGCGAAGAAGTCAAAGGAGCAGTGGAGTCCTCAGTCATCCTGCAGTTTTGCACCTGTTTAGGTCTTTCGGGATTCACATCAGCCTTCTCCAGACAGTCAACTTCCGACTGGCAATACAGTAGTACCTCAAGATACGAAAGGCTCAACTTACGAAAAATCCAAGTTATGAAACCCAATACGAAAAATTTAACGGCTCTACATACGAAAAGTTTTCAAGATACGAAAGGTTTCTGAAAGTCCGAGATTCGCCCGGATAACAATTTTGAAAATCGCGCGGCGCGCCGCCATCTTAGTACTAGTAGACTCGCCACCATCCTCCTGCTCTCCCATTGGTTCCTGATGCTAGTCGCGGCCATGAAATGCTTCTCTCCTATTGGCCAGCGTCCCTCCCATCATGCATCTACTATGTATACGTGGTGGCGTGCTTTGGCCACTCGGTACCAGCATTGTTATAGTACGCACGAGGTATTCGTTTTCGGGATCGTCAATGTGTACGAAATAAGTGACCAAGATCTCTCGCATGGGATAAGTGATCAAGGTCTCTCTCATGGGATAACTAGAAACTTTGCAAGATTGGTAGAATAGCCACTCCCTGCTGAACAGAGGGTGTAGACCAATCATTTACAACATGCATACCAGTACGTATAATCAAGGCACTTCAGATTATGTTGAGGGTCAGCAGCCGAACATTCAGTACCCCAATCAGTTACAGAGAGAGCATTTGGTTGAACAGGGTTTTGATGGACACCAGGGCCAACAGAGTCATGAGGTGCAAAGAAAGAACAGAAAGTTGAAATTCTGTAAAAAAGAAAAAAAAAAACCTACGTAAAGTAAAAAAAAAAAAAGTTAAAAAAAAGTTAAAAATCAAAAAAAGAAAAAAAAAAAACGGCAGAAATTAAAGCCGCTTTTCATAGTGCAATCATCTGTAGAAGACCCCCCAAAAAGGCTCACACAGGAATTGTGTACATATATTTTTTTAAGTGTACGTACGTACACATGTACAAAAGAAAAAAAAAGGCAGAAATTAAAGCCGCTTTTCATAAAGTGCAATCATTTGTAGAAGACACCCCCCGAAAAGGCTCACACAGGAACATTGTGAAAAGTAGGCAGAAGCAATCTTCCTTGGATAGTTACGTATGTACGTAGCCTCACTCGAAAGGTAAGCTTCCACATTTTACGTACAGCATATTTCTTGTTACCATGTACACTAATATACACTTTATTTACAGGTTATATTTTGCATTTTTTTTTTATTAATTTAGGTATTGAATGGTCCAAACTGTTGTAGTATTTCATTGTTTATAGGTCAATTTAGCTTTATTATGAAATTTACTGGGGTGTTTTTGGAGGGCTTGGAATGGATTAGCCATTTTACATGTAAAATGTGGTCCAAGATACGAAAACCTCATGATACGAAAGGCGCCTCGGAACGGATTAATTTCGTATCTCGAGGTACTACTGTAGTTGCTTTCTAGCACCAACACAATCTGATCATCTCTCGTAGCTCATTGAAAGGAGCTTCAACTCGTTTGCCTCCTGCAGCTCGTAGTGCCTCACCTGCAAAGTCACTCGTCTTCTAGGATGATCCATTTGACTGCCACTTCTTTGACGTCCACGACTTCAACTCCCACGATTAGTGCTTTGGTAGACGAGTCGTCTTTTGGTCCGTTCAAACACCAACTTCAAGAGCTCACGGGTTTCCTGAAGAAAGCAACGGCTCCTAAAGGAGAGGAAGATGATTTGTCGCCAGTTTTATCAGACGAGGAGACTTTACCTTACAGACCATACAGCTCGTTCGGGTTTCCCCAGGTCCCTCAGTGTGAGGCACCGCTAGTGTCTACCAGAGAATTGCTAATGCATCTTCCGATATATTTTGCATCTTACAGTCTTGGATAGTCTGGGATGCAGCTTAGATATTTGTCAATCTTTTTCTTAAACATATCTACGCTTACTCCTGATATGTTCCTCAGATGAGCTGGCAACACATTGAATAGATGCTGCATTGTCAATGCTGGTTTGTAATGGATTAATGTCCTGTGTGCTTTCCTTAGTTTTCCTGGTATAGTTTTTGGCACTATGAATCTACCTCTGCTTGCTCTTTCTGATATTTTTAGCTCTATAATATTTTCGGCAATTCCTTCTATCTGTTTCCATGCCTGTATTATCATGTAGCGTTCTCTTCTCCTTTCTAGACTATATAATTTTAAAAATTGTAGTCTTTCCCTCTAGTCAAGATCCTTTACTTCATCTATTCTAGCTGTAAAGGACCTTTGTACACTCTCTATTTGTGCAATATTCTTTTTGGTAGTGTGGGTACCATATCATATTGCAATATTCAAGTAGGCTATGTACTACATACATTTTATAAAGCATAATCATGTGTTCGGCTTTTCTTGTTTTGAAGTGCCGAAATGACATTCCCAATTTTCCTTTGCATTTTGCCAATAGTATTGCTATTTGATCGTTGCATAACATGTTCCTATTCAACATCACACAAGGTCTTTAACTACTTCCTTATTTGTGATTGTCTCGGTATTAGGTCCCCTATATGTATATAGAATTCCTTCTTTATCTCCATAATTTATTGATTCAGATTTATCAAAGTTAAATACCATCCTATCTACCTCTGCCCATTCATATGTTCAGGTTTCTTTGTAGTGAGTTCCTATCTTCATCACTATAGTCGATTCATTTAAGGTAGATTCTTGCGCCTACGAGACGTTTGTTTGGCGGCCTGATTGGCTAGTAGCGGGAGGCAGACTGCTCGCTCAGTGGGTCATATTTCGTTTGTAGCTTAGAAAACTAGCAATATGTTTACATTTCTTCATTTATCTCACGTTTTACAAAAGATAGGAAAGTTTTGGTCATACCTAAGGATTCGTATTAAATGTACAATTAAATAATCTTTTCCTGAAATCAATAAGTTAAAATACAAAGGAATTACAACGAGTAGAAGTGAAGGGAGAAACATTTCATTCTTTATACCTGTTTTTATTCATCATCGGATTTTGCATAATTCACGAGATCAAGATAAAATGAAATCTTGTGTTTTAAAACAATAAAATCACCCTGAATACGCTGGTGCTTTCAGATTTTAAATGCGTGTAATATGTAAAGAGAAAATGAAGAATATGTCTTATTATGTTGCATTCGTGCTTGACTCGGTTTGACAGTAGTGCCGACTGCCGAGAGACGCAAGATATCGTGGGCTGGTCCTCTCAGATAGAGCTGTTGGCAGTTGCCAATTGGCGATATGAGAAGTTTGCAGTTTCGAGACTATGTATTTACCGAATTATTATGCATTACATTTTCTATAAATAAATGCATAGAATTCCCATTATGACTTTCGAACATTTTTATTAAAATATTATATATGTCCGTATTTCTGGACATATCTGATAAAAAGAAAAGTAAATAATCAGATGGATGCATCTGGGTGTTGGCTTCAATTTAGTCTAAGTGAGAAATGTACATGCTTTATGAGGCTCACTGATAAATAACAGAACTTGTTTCTCTGGCCAATAACATCAAAAGCTTATGGTTTTCATATGTTCACTCAATAAACAAAAGTACAGATGTTTATTTCTTACCATAAAATTTGTTGACGACGTAACGAATATAATATACTGTCTTTTTCAGAATTGCTTGAGTTACTCTTACACCAGAATGTTTATCTCCTTTATATACATGTTACACTTGAAAACATGTCTACAACAATGTTTAGGAAAAATTTGCTTAGTTTTCTCCTGAGGTAGTTGATTATTCTTGAATCACTTAATTCATACCTGAGTTAGAATAGCTCCCGTAACCGTTCCCACAGCCCTGCATAATTGTATACGATATATATATTAGTACATTGTAGGATAATGAGACTAATCAGAAGACTGTTATATCATCATCTTTTTATACAAAAAGAATGGAAATTCATGCAGATATATTATGTCATAAACACAAAAGAAAGTCATACACAGTAGGCTTACATTGGTATGTCATTAGGCTATCGATATGAACAAAAAGAAATTAAAATTTTACAAATTTTCTTACGTCATCATTATTTAAAAAATAAATAAAGGAAAATCGTGCATATATACATAGTCATGTCATTACCTATTGGAACAAAAAGAATGGGAAATTATAAAGATACATTGATATCCCCTTTTCTATTAAAACCAAGTAAAAAGAATTTATAAACAGATATGTACATTGTTATGCCATTAAATATTAAAAAAGGAAACTCATATGGATATACTGTAGTTATGAAATTGCCTATCCAAAAATGGAAAACTATAGAAACACTGTTAGGTCTTCAACTTAAAAAAAAAATAATAATAATGGAAAATCATTGATATATATCATCACTGTCAGTGTCATCCTCACTAATATCAATATCATCACGGTCAGTGTCATCCTCCCTAATATCAATATCATCACTGTCAGTTTCGTCATCTCCAATGTCAATAACAAAACTTTCAAACATATGCTCTCTAGCAACATCTTTCCTCCTATAATCATCTTCTAATTTCTTAACGTGGTGAAAACATTTCTTCCAGTGTTCTGTTGTAACTTTGTCTATCGCCAGTCTCGTAAGCTGCTCAACAGTTTTCAAAGATTGATTTGCATTAGAGTTATTTTTTCTGATATCCCCCTTTATTTGAGCCCATATAAGTTCTATGGGGTTAAACTGACAATAATATGGTGGCAGTCTGAGCACATCATGACCATTTGCACGGGCTATCTCATCTATCACATACCTCTGTTTTTCTTTGTGACACTTGGCAATCTGCAGCAATTTTGGCTTTGTTGCTGATGGGTCGTGGGTGACGTTATTAGAAGAAAGCCACTCTATGAATTCACTTTTTCTGTTGCTGGTTGTTGGCACTTTATTTTCTATTTTGCTATGGTAGGGAGCATTGTCCATTATGATTAGAGATCTATCTTCTATATTAGGCAATAGTTGTTCCTTAAACCACTTTAAAAACCTTTCATGGTCCAAGGAATCATGGGAGTCCCCTTTGGCACCATTTTTTGACCTAAACAACAATAGCGCATCTTTGACAAACCCCTTCTCACTACCCGCGTGCACCACAATAAATCTTAACCCCTTTCCAGTCTTAAGTTTGGGTCCTATTTCTCCTTCACCCGTTGTCCAACACTGACGTACACATTCATTTTGGTTTATCCAAGTTTCATCAAGGAATACTTCAGTTTTACGTTCAGTTGCACTACAATTCCTATTCTTTTCAATTAACCGTAGGTATTCAGTTCTCGCTGCCACTATATCATCACGTTCCATTAAAATTGCTCTTCCACTCGTCACTTTTTTGTACCGGAATCCAAGCCCTCTCACAATTTTCCATAACGTTGTTATTCCACCATTAAACTTTACCGGGTCTTCCTTCACTTTTTCCAGTAGGGCATCTAACGTTGGGAGCTCTCCTCTCTCGTAAAAAGACAAAATCTCCTTCCGAATACACTCATTTTCAAAACTATCCACCTTGTCCTTCACTCGGATCCTCTTCCTGGGATATACAGGTGAAGCGAAGGGGACGTTACCACACTCAGATGACTGTCGCTTGATTTTTTTCACTGTGTTGGTTGGCACTCCTGTAGCTTTGGCGGTCTTCTCAAATACTTCATTTCTTGAGTCTGCTCCCCACTGTAAGCTGAAGTAACGATGAACATTCATTATAATGTTGCGAGCTTGACTTGCAAATCTGGAAACGGTGCGACGAATGGTGCTGTCATCTCGAGACATCTGCTTGAAAAGAAAAAGAAATCTTGCTTAGTTCGTTGCTGTTTATTGCTCCACTGAGATTATTATTTCATATACTCAATTAAGTCTCTGATATCTCTTTCGTTTGAAAATATATTCATATAAGAAAATTAGAAGCAATATGTTGAAACCAACCTCATTAAAACTAAGGATGAGCTGAAGAGTGCGAAGTAGGTCCGTATATTTCAAATTCATTCCTGGACTGAATTTCCCGCCCGCGGCCAGCCTACACCTCCAACGATACCAGATGCATCCATCTGATTATTTACTTTTTTTATCAGATATGTCCAGAAATACGGACATATATGATATTTGAGTAAAAATGTTCGAAAGTCATAATGGGAATTCTATGCATTTATTTATAGAAAATGTAATGACATAATAATTCGGTGAATACAGTCTCGAAACTGCAAACTTCTCATATCGCCAATTGGCAACTGCCAACACGCCAACCGGCTCTAGCTGAGAGGACCAGACCTAACGATGTGTCTCGGCACTATTGTCAAACCGAGTCAAGCACGAGTGCAACATAAAAAGACATATTCTTCATTTTCTCTTTACATATTACACGCATCTAAAATCTGAAAGTACCGGCGTATTCAGGGTGATTTTATTGTTTAATAACACAAGATTTTATTTTATCTTGATCTCATGAATTATGCAAAAATCCGATGATGAATAAAAACAGGTATAAAGAATGAAATGTTTCTCCCTTCACTTCTACTCGTTGTAATTCCTTTGTATTTTAACTTATTGATTTCAGGAAAAGATTATTTAATTGTACATTTAATACCGAATCCTTAGGTATGCCCAAAACTTTCCTATCTTTTGTAAAACGTGAGATAAATGAAGAAATGTAAACATATTGCTAGTTTTCTAAGCTACAAACGAAAATATGACCCACTGAGGCGAGCAGTCTGCCTCCCGCTACCAGCCAATCAGAGGCCGCCAAACAAACGTCTCGTAGGCGCAAGAATCTACCTTAAATGAATCGACTATAGTAATTTCTGTACTTATT
>NC_087207.1:35162677-35204395 GCF_015104395.2 Macrobrachium nipponense | reverse complement strand
AATAAGTACAGAAATTACTAGTGATGAAGATAGGAACTCACTACAAAGAACCTGAACATATGAATGGGCAGAGGTAGATAGGATGGTATATTTAACTTTGATAAATCTGAATCAATAAATTATGGAGATAAAGAAGGAATTCTATATACATATAGGGGACCTAATACCGAGACAATCACAAATAAGGAAGTAGTTAAAGACCTTGTGTGATGTTGAATAGGAAACATGTTATGCAACGATCAAATAGCAATACTATTGGCAAAATGCAAAGGAAAATTGGGAATGTCATTTCGGCACTTCAAAACAAGAAAAGCCAAACACTATGATTATGCTTTATAAAATGTATGTAGTACATAGCCTACTTGAATATTGCAATATGATATGGTACCCACACTACCAAAAGGATATTGCACAAATAGAGAGTGTACAAAGGTCCTTTACAGCTGGAATAGATGAAGTTAAGGATCTTGACTAGAGGGAAAGACTACAATTTTTAAAATTATATAGTCTAGAAAGGAGAAGAGAACGCTACATGATAATACAGGCATGGAAACAGATAGAAGGAATTGCCGAAAATATTATAGAGCTAAAAATATCAGAAAGAGCAAGCAGAGGTAGATTCATAGTGCCAAAAACTATACCAGGAAAACTAAGGAAAGCACACAGAACATTAATCCATTACAAACCAGCATTGACAATGCAGCATCTATTCAATGTGTAGCCAGCTCATCTGAGGAACATATCAGGAGTAAGCGTAGATATGTTTAAGAAAAAGATTGACAAATATCTAAGCTGCATCCCAGACCATCCAAGACTGTAAGATGCAAAATATATCGGAAGATGCATTAGCAATTCTCTGGTAGACACTAGCGGTGCCTCACACTGAGGGACCTGGGGAAACCCGAACGAGCTGTATGGTCTGTAAGGTAAAGTCTCCTCGTCTGATAAAACTGGCGACAAATCATCTTCCTCTCCTTTAGGAGCCGTTGCTTTCTTCAGGAAACCCGTGAGCTCTTGAAGTTGGTGTTTGAACGGACCAAAAGACGACTCGTCTACCAAAGCACTAATCGTGGGAGTTGAAGTCGTGGACGTGAAAGAAGTGGCAGTCAAATGGATCTTCCTAGAAGACGAGTGACTTTGCAGGTGAGGCACTACGAGCTGCAGGAGGCAAACGAGTTGAAGCTCCTTTCAATGAGCTACGAGGGGAGTTGGTACGAGTGATGATCAGATTGTGTTGGTGCTAGAAAGCAACTACAGTAGTACCTCGAGATACGGAATTAATCCGTTCCGAGGCGCCTTTCGTATCATGAGGTTTTCGTATCTTGGACCACATTTTACATGTAAAATGGCTAATCCGTTCCAAGCCCTCCAAAAACACCCCAGTAAATTTCATAATAAAGCTAAATTGACCTATAAACAATGAAATACTACAACAATTTGGACCATTCAATACCTAAATTAATAAAAAAAATGCAAAATATAACCTGTAAATAAAGTGTATATTAGTGTACATGGTAACAAGAAATATGCTGTACGTAAAATGTGAAGCTTACCTTTCGAGTGAGGCTACGTACATACATAACTATCCAAGGAAGATTGCTTCTGCCTCTCTTTCACAATGTTCCTGTGTGAGCCTTTTCGGGGGGGTGTCTTCTACAAATGATTGCACTTTATGAAAAGCGGCTTTAATTTCTGCCTTTTTTTTTTCTTTTGTACATGTGTACGTACGTACACTTAAAAAAAATATATGTACACAATTCCTGTGTGAGCCTTTTTGGGGGGCTTCTACAAATGATTGCACTATGAAAAGCGGCTTTAATTTCTGCCGTTTTTTTTTTTTTTTTTTTTTTTTTTTGATTTTTAACTTTTTTTTTTACTTTTTTTTTTTTACTTTACGTAGGTTTTTTTTTTTTTTTCTTTTTTTACAGAATTTCAACTTTCTGTTCTTTCTTTGCACCTCATGACTCTGTTGGCCCTGGTGTCCATCAAAACCCTGTTCAACCAAATGCTCTCTCTGTAAAACTGATTGGGGTTTACTGAATGTTCGGCTGCTGACCCTCAACATAAACTGAAGTGCCTTGATTATACGTACTGGTATGCATGTTGTAAATGATTGGTCTACACCCTCTGTCAGCAGGGAGTGGCTATTCTACCAATCTTGCAAGTTTCTAGTTATCCCATGAGAGAGACCTGATCACTTATCCCATGCGAGAGGATCTTGGTCACTTATTTCGTACACATTGACGATCCCGAAAATGAATACCTCGTGCGTACTATAACAATGCTGGTACCGAGTGGCCAAAGCACGCCACCACGTATACATAGTAGATGTATGATGGGAGGGACGCTGGCCAATAGGAGAGAAGCATTTCATGCCGCGACTAGCATCAGGAACCAATGGGAGAGCAGGAGGATGGTGGCGAGTCTACTAGTACTAAGATGCGCGCGCGGCGCGATTTTCAAAAATTGTTATCCGGGCGAATCTCGGACTTTCAGAAACCTTTCGTATCTTGAAAACTTTTCGTATGTAGAGCCGTTAAATTTTTTCGTATTGGGTTTCATAACTTGGATTTTTCGTAAGTTGAGCCTTTCGTATCTCGAGGTACTACTGTATTGCCAGTCGGAAGTTGACTGTCTGGAGAAGGCTGATGTGAATCCCAAAAGACCTAAACAGGTGCAAAACTGCAGGATGACTGAGGACTCCACTGCTCCTTTGACTTCTTCGCTGGCGGAGTCGTACAGTCCACAAAACGAAGCATGCCTCTTCAAAGGTCACGACACCACAGCACGCCGCATCTGTCACTTCTTTCCAGGCAACAGCACATCCAATTCGGAAGAAAACTGCACATCACTAACATCAATGCCCTTCCACTGATGTTTAGTCAAAACCCACGAGTTGACAGGCTCAACGGAGTCAGCAACTGCCCATGGGCAAACCCCCCGTCGCCCATCAACGTCCGGTATGTCTTCTCCCGGAAGCGGGGGAGCAGGACAAGGACCTTCGTCTAGGAGAAATGGGGGGATGGACAGCCACCTCCTTAGACTCAACAATGACACTTGGCACATCACTAATCTTTTCAATTGCATTCAATTTTTCAATAAAGGCACAAAAAGACAAACCCAAATCCATCACAGATTTGGCCAAAATTTCAAACTTCTTGTCCATTTTGGGACTCTTAAGCTGGAAATAAGTGTTGAATTGGAAGCATAGGCTACCTGGACTGGGAGTTAGTGGCAATGAAGTAGGAGGACTATCAATAGGAGAGATGTTAGATAACAGAGGGGAAGAAAAAGACGACTTCTTTGCCTCTAACTGCAAGGAAGTGGCAAAGGAGCTATAGCAATACTGTCTTACTCTCAGCTCGAAGAGCCGCCTTCCTCTTTCTATCTCTTTCCATCTTCTCTAAATGAGACTAAAGTTCTTCCACCTTTGCTCATCTAAGTCCAGACACTCAATGCAGGTTGTCTTTGCTACATACCTGTCCCCTACTGATAACAAACTAAAGTCTGACATGCTGAAGCTAGACTCTATTTAGCTAAATGAAAGCTAAAACGCAGCTAATCAAGAAAAACCACTACCAAATTGTACTTCACCAAATATGACGAAAAACCGCAAAATGGAGATGAAAAGTTGAATGCAAAAAACCATCAATGTTACTCCGTGGCCAGCAGAAAACGAATTGACGACAGTTAGCTCAGCAGTACCGGTACTATTCCCGAAAGTGGGCGGGTCCCATATCACTTTAAACTTAATGATAGCAGTGCCTCCACTGCCAAATAATTTGAATTTTCGACTGCCAGGTAAGAAAGCTTACAGCTTTGTAATTGTTTGGTAATAAGTCACATATGTGAAAAGGACAAATACAACATAAAACCGTGAACTTTATCGTGGGAGAATATAGGTTGTGTGAGAATGGCCATACCCTCTCCCCCTCTCCACCTGGGTACTACGTACCCTTGTTCCGTAAGTGACCAGTCTTGCACAGGATACTCCATTTACAAAAGGTGTACCGTTTGTATTACTATAAGAACAATTAACATTCTTAACTCTCATAGAACTGGTCAAACAATTAATGCAAACCAAAAACAAATAGGCAGAAGTTTGAAAGGACGTCCAACCATGGTGTATGCATACAAGGAGTCTCACAATGTGGCCTACAAAAACTAATTTTAAATAGATAATAGATTAATACAAGGAGCAGGTAATAAATTAATTCAACTAAAAAAAATAAGGGAAACAACACAGTTGTATTTATGCATCTATGAAATGGCTGGTGTTCTTGTTAACTTTTAAGAAGCATCATAGAGAGCATCAAAAAAACAAGAACTCAAAGCTTGGAATGGATGAAGTTATTCATGAACTATGAAAGTAACTAATGCTCACTTTTAACCATTTAGCTTATTAAATAAATACATGAAAAGAATTGGTAGTCAGGTTTCCATTTTGCAAAATGTGCATTCCTACCATTTGCTTGAGAATTAGTCTACCACTTTCCTACTCTACCCTATCATCAATATCTAAAATGTGAAGTTTGTAGCTGTTGGTATTTTACTGTTATTTTAATCTTTAATTTTCATCTGTAAGGCAACAGTTGTTATTCCCTTTTTCCAATCTTTATTCTGTTATCTTCAGTAATATTACATATTGAAAATATAAAAAATAGGAACATTCTGCACAAAAATGCACCAACATAATTTCACACACATGGATGTATGCAAACAGAGTTTTGCACCCCAAAAAATCTGCAGACTACGGGGAAATATAAGTCCCCTTCATAATTTACTCATACAAATCAGTAATTAAATTACTCCAGTAATTGTACTACACTGAAAACCTTATCTATTAGCCTAGCAACGATGAATATGTATACCAAACTATTTATCCCAATAGTAAAATATCAAAACAATGACATTGATGAAATCTCAACTAGCAAGTACAGTGGACCCCTGTATTCACGTTCTCCAGATTTGTGGACTCACACATTCGCGGATTTCTCTCTGGAACATTTCCCCGCATTATTCGTGGAAAATTCGCCTATTTGCAGTATTTTTCTACGAGAAATATCCACAAATTCCTGTTTTTTTTATCAATTTCATCATAAAATGCACTTTTTGTGATAAAACAATAAAAAAAACAGGTATAAAAATTTTTAATGGGTTTTTCTTGAGTTTTTACTAACAAAATAGAAGGTTGAAAGCATTTTTATAAGGGTTCCAACTACGTGTATTTGCAGGTTCTAACTAGTATTCATTGGGGGGGGGGGGGGGTGTCTGGTACACATCCCCTGCAAATACAGGGGGACCACTGTATACTGAAAGTGAAAAATGTCTATGTTTAATTAATGAACAAAACCATAAACTTTACTATGTAGTATTCATTAAATCCATTGTAACAACCAAACTATTACAGTACATAATGGAAAATTTCAATTGAGAACATTTTGTTTAAAACACTCCACAACAAACTGCTTAAGTGGCTTGAAATAAAGGGAAAAATTATAAATAATAATTATCTATAATGAATAGTTTAGTTATGAAGGACAGTTTAACCAGACCAACTAGATCATTTCTTAGCTCTGACATGGCTGGCATATATATAATTAAATCTGGTTTTATTTTACCCTCTATAATTTTCATTGATTAAAGTCAAAATATCACCAATTTCTGGAAGGTAGTAATCAGCCAACAACTTGTGCTGTTCTTCATCCTCACTTGCACCCCAAGCCTCAAGGTGTTCCATCTCAGTGACACCGCTCAAAACAACCAGTGTAATCAAACCGCAGTTTTTGCCAAAGAGTATGTCGGTGTTGCATCTGGAAATAACACATAAATTGTGGAAATGAACTTGAGCAAACATATTTTAATAGCTGAGGGGCTTTTATCTTGACAGGTATGTCAATTGAAAGAAAAGAAAAAATGAACTTAGGTGTACATTACACTTACCGGTCACCAATCATCAAGGTACGTGATGGGTCAAGACTATTCTTGCTACTAATAACTGTGAACATCAGTCCTGAAGGTTTTCCCATAATAATAGGTGGGCGCTCAGCTACTGTCTCAACAGCTTTTAATAGACATCCAGTCCCTAAGGGTATAACTCAAATCAAATATAAAAAATTTCGATTAAGTTCCACAGATGCAAGCCTTTTATATTTAATAAGTGTACATACAAGGTTAAAGATAAAAGCACCAAGTTACTCTCAGCTGCCCTCAGTAATACAGTGTTGATTAGAGGCTGTGGGTGTAATCTTCAAACTCACTTGTCAAATCCTCACATTCCTGGAAACCTTGAGATGTATACCAGTAGCAGTGTATGGGAGAAGAGCCCTTCCAAGAAACATAAGAGGTTTGCAAGAATGGATAATTAAAATTTTTTTGAAATTTTGTACATATTGACTAAAATTATATAAGCCTCTTATTCTTATTCATGCCAAATATTTGTAGTACTAGAAAATTTTAGCTCCAAACTCCTACAGTCCTAAACTTCATTTTATGATTGAAGATCAGTGATTACGTAATCATCAACTTCTATGCTGTACTGCATGGGGATTGCAAAGGGCTTCTTTGAAATTCTGCACTTATATTTTTCCTGTTCTTTATCCCCTATAAATCTCTAGCCTCTCATTGCATAGTTCTCATGCAAGTAGGTCTGGATATTCCAATATCTGGTGCTTACAAGAACCCAGCTCACCACCTAATACTATTCTCCCCATGCTGGTACTAAGGGCAAGTCCAATCCATCTCCATCTCCCTTTTATCTTTCTCTTATCACATGTGGGATTTCCTTAATTTCCTAAGGTATAATTTCTTACTCTGTCCTGCCATCTGTCCCCTAATACTCTTCAAGCTTTATTCTCTGGTTGACAAAATCTTTATGGTAACAGTTTTTTATAATACAGATCCATGTCCCTGTAGCAATACAGATCATACCAAAGTACTACGCTAAAGTTATACCCTTAATGTTGCATGCAGTTTCAGCCTAGTATTTGATTTCCATATCTAATTCAGCCAAAGGTCTAGCCACAGTGGAAAGGGAAGGCAGAGATGCCTTCGCCACTGCCTGGTGAACAAGCCGGTCTTTGTCCACCGCAACATCTACCTGTTCTCTGTTGAAGAGGGATGTAGAAGCCAGCAAAGGTCCATTTTCTAAGGCCAAAACCAACTCCAAGCCAAGTGACCTGGTTACTCAAGAGATGACGCATCACACCTCTTAAGAACAAGCTTTGCCCACAAGTTAGCAGTCTAGTGGGTCAGGTAGGTAATAACCCTACCCCAAACTGACAAAGTCTCCCAAAAGCCAAGACTTCCCCAAGGCCGATGGCCCCAGAGGACGCAGTGACCTTAGACACTGTGAAAGACCACAGGTCTAACTAGGATACTTGGAGAGCTGCCATGGCAGAAGCTTCCAACGTCGCTGCCTCCTGCTGAGAGAGAGATACTTTCGCTCATCAGGTGCTGCAGCAATAGACCCGGACCGAGGCGAACTAGGTCCGGGTCCACCTGCTTGGTTGGCAGAGGCCTTTCCAAGGGCGTGTAAAAGCGCCTCTGGTGTGGTAGAGGAGGAGGAAGCAGTCTCTCCAATCAGTTGGACCTAAGTGAATTCTCTTTTTCTGATACAAGATTATTCACCTGGTCCAACACTGTCGCCCAAGGCTGACCACAGAAGTCCCGAGATTGTTGTGCTGAAGTATCAGCGGAAAACAATCTTTGCAAAGGTCCTCTGTATATCTTGGGGGTGTCCATGTCTCTTGGCAAAGGAACATTCAGTCTTTCCAGAGATCGCTTTTCCCATATACTTAATTTAATTTGACGACTTAACCGTATGTTCGATGGAGTCCTAAAACCCAGGGACATAGGCTGCCACTGCCGAATCCCATGGAGAGGGCTCTATGGAATTTCTGCTATACACCTCGCCCCTCCCGGTGCAGCCCAAGGAAGTAGAAGGAATAGGAGAGGTGGCTCGGATGCTCTCACCCCTCCTAACAGCACTGCTGCCAGGGGGTAGTGAGTCGCGCCCTTGAACCAACCTGCGGTGGTGACAAGGGCAAGATTGCATGGACGAGGCTCTTTCCCAAGGAGAATGCATTTGTTCTTGCTGTGCTGTAGCAGCACTGATTGCAGGACTGGTGGTAGCGCTGGTGGGAGCAGCACCTATGCTAGCAGTGACAATGTTCCCTGCATGGCGAGACGAGCATCATCCATCACCATACACCCCAGCACTCTCTGAGGCCAAAGCCTCTAACGAAGCAGTCTGTACAGTGGACCTCCTCTTTGTCTCTCCAGATGCCTTATACTGAGGGAAAGAGACATCAACCATGGCTCCTGATGAAGAACCAGGCTTGGTCTTCGCAGGTGGGTCTGAGCCGCGGCTTAGTCCCCTCTCTTACCCCGTGCCACTGTCATGATGGACAGCTGGCAATGCCCTTGGAACTAGGGACTGGAGGATGAACCTTGGTTCGTGCTCCAGAGACTCTAGCCCCTGGGGCAGAGTCTTGGTTCCCTCTCCCGAAGGAGTGGGAGAGCCAACTGCCTTCCTGCCGGAGGGAGGACCCAGACCCTTAGAAGCCTCAAGGTAAGGTTTCTTAGGAGGCGGAGAGGCTACCTTCCCCTTCTTAGATCGTAAAACATTGGAAGGGGGAGGTGAGAAGGCAGCAGACGACAACGAAGATAAAGACGAAAATGACACCTTCCTCGATCTCTTCTTCTTCGACAGCATCTGCAGGATCGTAGTCAGGGCCAACTAAGGAACATCAGCAGGAGTATGTACGGGTGCTAGCAGCACTGCTGGATGCATGGTTCTGATGAGCCAGCAGTGCTTCTACCAAAAGAGAGCCCACGAGTCCTAATAATCCCACCAAGATGGAAGACTGAAGAATAGCAAACAACAGTCTGGTAGAAAGCGGTGGAAACATGTCCTTCCACAACGACGGCCGAAAGCAAATTGGAATGTTTATGTCCAGTTGGAGGGACTACCAACAACTGGACCAGTAGTTAACTATCGAGCCGCCTTGCTTGAAGAATTCTGCATCAATGTCCAAGCCACGCCTCAAGCATTTCCTATTGTAATATGTGTTATAATATTAAAGTTTCTTTTTTTTTCCACAAAATATCCTTGTTAAAATAGGCACTTTCATAGCCTCTTTATGCTTTATGAATGTATATCATTATTGGCAGCAATACCCATTAGGAGTACTGTGATGGTAATTGCTTCATAGCAAAGAAAGTTAAAGGAAAGGGGAACGCATTTTCGAGAAGTTCGGCAGTAAGGAGGCTTTCGCGCCAGTGTTGGAGGTGCCTGTTATCATGACGGTTCTAGAATCGTCGGGCGTGTTGTGGAGCGCAAAAACGCGCCAATGTTACGTGAGAAACGCCACGATTTTCTGATGCAATACCTCGTTTAGATTCATCTAAGAAGTTCTAGAAATCCCTGGAGTCGGTGACGTTCGCCGTAGGCTCCGCCCCCAGAGTGCCGTATAAATACGACGAACGAACTTTGGAGAGCAGTGATCGTAGAAGAGAGAGAGATCGTAAAAGAGAGAGATCACCAGTTAGTCACAGAGCCACAGATCAGATTATCAGTGAGAGATCAGCAGCAGTGATCGTCAGAGAGAGACTAGAGACGAAGGAACCGACGAAGTATCAATCAAAAGAAGAGTTGTTCGAGAGTTGGTTGGATATTGGTCTAGTCGTCTTCAGGTGTGGTCTACCGTGTTATCTCGACGTCGAGCAGACTTCAGAGAAGAAAAGGTCCTGTTACAGGTGTTGGGGAATTCCTGCCTTACAAGAAGATTAGTTTTCTGCAATTCGGAGTCAAGAGGACGTCCTCAATCGCCGATCTACTTTTATGAAGCCAGCGCGTCGAATTGCCAAATCGATTAGCAAGTATTTTTAATTGCCTCGCTGTTCCCCAGTTCATGCAGTGTAAAGATTCTATCTTTTTATCTAAATAGGAGATACCATTCTGCATTTACCTTTGTTAGTAAGCTTGTAAAAGGGATTTTGACGTAGGAAAAATCTATTTCTGGGCGAGGAAGCCGTGTCGCCCAGTGAAATGTGTCCTCTTTAGCACTATTTCTAGTAAAATATTGCTATGATACCAGAGAAACTGCTAAATTGGACATGTCAGAAGTCTCTGACTCGCTCACCTAAATAAAAGGTGTCGGTATAGAACTGGGGCGAGTGTTAAACACTACCACAGTAAACCCCTCCAATTAGCCTTTTCCTCATCAAAAGACCGACCTGAAAACGGGGAGCCGACCTATAGGTCACACCCAGCTACCCTGTTGAAGGGGACTCGGCGTCATACTTATCGATAGCAAAGAAGCTTGGTGCACAGCAAGGGGGGGGGGAAAAAAGGAAAAAAGGGGGGGATTTCACTGGGCGACAGGCTGCCTTCCTCGCCCAGAAATAGATTTTTCCTACGTCAAAATCCCTTTTCTGGGCTCAGCCGTGCGCTCCGTGAAATTGTACCAGAGGAAACACCAAAGCTATACTATCCTGAAAGGAAAAATCATATTAATGAAATCAAAGGAAATAATAAAATAGTTTAGAATTGGAAAAAAAAAAATACAATTTATTTTACAAAATATACTATATAGCCAAAAACATGTGGCAACATTTGTAACAAGTCAACATACATAATAAAATAAGTACAGATAATTTGTATGTACGTAAAACTATACACGATTATACAACTTATTCTAATAGCTAAGGCATTTGCGAGGTAGGTAAAATGCTAATGAGGCTGGCATAAGTGAAAAGATTCATATGACACAAGGACGGTACTATAATGACTGTAGCAGTGGGAGACACTGGCCTCCTGCAGCTATTGCATGTATTTAAGATCCTCTAAAGACTTAAGGTAGTGCTTTTTGAAAAACCAAGGGTGACTTCCAACCAGTATACTTCTTCAGATCATCAAAGTCCATATATTTGAAGAAGTTAACAGAAGTTGCTATTGCCCGCCAATGTCATGCACCTTGGGGAATGACCCTGGGCTGGTCTTTCTTGATAAAATATAAAAATCTCTGCTGCCTAATGCCTTTTAGAAAATAGTGTACACCATCTTTTCTAATGAAAAGGGGGCCTTCGGAATAGGTAGACGTCCTAGATAAATAGTCCTTAAGAGTTTTAACAGGACATAACGATGGATCCTGCGGAAGCGGGACAATCTTCCATGGAGACCCACATCATCAAGGATCTTCATTCTTAAGCTAGAAATTGCTTATTTGGCGAAAGCAACACGTCCCCCCGAGGAAAGGAACTCAATATGCGCTTCATCTCTAGATAAAGATGACAGCTCTGATATTCTGGCACCTGAAGCTAGACTCAATAAGAACAGAGTTTTACGAAAAAAAAATGGTTTGGTAATAAATGGCTTTTGGTAATCACATTTGAAGTTGTCTGTTTCCGAGGCTAACCTAAGAACATCATTAAGCAAACCATGACACTGACGACGGATCTGTGAACGGGCCGTAGACGTGCACATGCCCTTGGGATAGAGGTGAAATAAGACTCGGTTAGATTGATACCAAACCCGAAAAGAAAAAATCTTTTCAGAGCTGACTAGTGGTTGTAATTGTTGCAGCTGCCAAGCCTTGTTCAAACAAAGACCTGAAGAAGGTTATGGCCACGTTCAATGTCATTACTTTGATATTTGATTCTCTGAGGAACGAAGACAATTTCTTAACTGCTGAGTCATACTGGCGAAGCGTAGACTCTCTCTTGTCTGACTCCAAGAACAACATGTTCTGTGGATCAATGTCGCCTACTCTCTTACCTGCAAACTTCATGAAATCCATAAGTTAGGGTTTTGTGAAGACCTGAGAATCGAACACAGTCCTCGTTTGAACTTGTTGCGATAGTCTCAAGTCCGGGAGAGGGTGTGGGCGAAGACCTAGTTCCAGGAGAAGGGGAAACCAGTTGCTCTTGGGCCAGTGAGGGGCTATGAGAGCCACCTGGCCTTCGAAGGATCTCACTGTGCAGCACCTTCAGGAGAAGGTTCACTGGAGGGAATAAATAGATTTTCGACCACTGGTTCCAATCTATGCTCAGGGCGTCCGTAGCGTATGCCAGAGGGTCCAGATTGGTGCTACATAACAAGGCAGCTTGTGGTTTGCCTCTGTGGCAAACAGATCTACTTCTAGACCTGGTACTCTTTGGCAAACCCTCTCGAAGGATTCTTGGTCCAGTGACCATTCTGATTCCAGAGGGACCGACCGAGACAGGGCGTCTGCCACTACATTGTGGACTCCTGCCAGGTGAGTAGCCGACAGATGCCAGGTGTTCTTGGCTGCTAGAGAAAAGATTGCTATCATCACGTGGTTCACATGACTTGACTTTGGAACCACCAATCTGTTTAGGTACAGTGTACTACTACTGCACTGTCGAGGACCAACCTGATATGAGTCTTCTTTGGAGGACGGAGCTTTTTTAAAGTCAGAAACACTGCCATAGCTTCTAGAATGTTATGTGAAGTGTTTTGGAAGTGAGGTGACCAAGTTCCCTGAAACCTTCTCGTGCTGTGAATAACCTCCCCAACCTGTCAGCGATGCGTCCGTATGCACCACTAGGGACGGGGGAGGAAAAAAACTGCAACGGTAACTCCTTGGCTAGGTTGGCGGCCTTTGTCCATGGCGCAGGCGTTTTCTGAGAATCAGAGGTATCCGGGCGAACTTGTCCGACACTTGGCATTTGCCTTCGAACGCCAAACTCGATTGATGTCCTTGAGCTTGGCTTTTCAACATAACGTCCGTGACTGAGGCAAACTGGAGCGAGCCTAGGATCCTCTCCTGATTCCTTCTCGAAGTCTCTTTGCACTTTAAGAATTGTCTTGTTGCCTTGGCAATCTCCTTTCTCTTTCCTGCTGGAATGGAAAGAGTTGTGAGAATCCAAGTCCCCAATGAATCCCTTAGCCACTGGAACTTGGACTCCGGAGTCAACCGGGGGACTTGGTCCTTGTTGATCTTGAACCCTAAATATTCCAGGAAAGACATGACCTTGTCTGTGGCTTTCATACATTTGCCTTTGTCCATCTCCCAGATTAGCCAATCGTCTAGGTACGCCACCACCAATATACCCTGGGATCTTAGCTCCTGCACCACTGTCTCCACCAGTTTCGTGAAAACCCTTGGTGCTATATTCAGCCCGAAGGGCATTACTTTGAGGAGTAGGCTTCTTTCCCTAGTTTGAAGCCGAGGAATGGTCGGAAGTGCCGAGCTATCGGACATGATAGTAGGCGTCTGTAAGATCTATAGAGGTGGTGACGGCCCCCCACGGGGAAGGTAAGGTCCGCACCTGAATAGATGGTCAGCATTTTGAACTTGTCGCAACGAATGTACAAGTTTAGACGGGACAAGTTCTAAGATCACCCTTCTTTTGTCGGTCCCTTTCTTTGGGACGCTGAATAGACGACCCTGAAATTTCAAGTTCTTCGTCTTGGAGATTGCTCCCTTCTGGAGAAGGTCCTTGGAGTAATCCATCAATTCCTGCGTTTGTTTTCCTGATAGAAGGTGATGGGTGGAGGAGGACCTTTGATAACCAACTCCAGCCTAGGCCTCTGGATACTATGCTTTTTGCCCAACTGCTGAACCCCCAACGATGACGAAAGAGGTACAGCCCTGCCTCCTACCTGAGAAACTTCATTGAGATGAAGGCCGGGATGCTCTGCCTGACCTTGTACCTCTAGTTCGCCCTTGGGCTCTGGCTCCTCTGCGCTGGCGAAAGGATCCTCTAGCCCTGCCACCCCTAGCAACTCTGGTAAGGGGTGAAATGCCCGACTCTCATAGACCGGGGGGTTAAAAGCGGGCGACACTGAATACTGTGAGGAGGCCTGTTGGTTAGACGGCGGCGAAAGGAAGACAAATTGATGCTGTTGCTGAGGCTGAGCCTTAGAAGTCGAAGGCTGGGATACCTGTTGAATTGGAACAGCTTGTAGCACAGGATGCTGTTGCGGGACTTGGAAAGGTAGGAACTTCCTTTGCCTCTTCTTAGCCCCTAAAAACTGGAGGAAGAAGACTCTGATTTCCTTTTGAAAGGGATTCCCCAACGCAACCTGATGCTTTGGTTAAGACGTGATGCCTCGCTCTGAACCTCGGATACTGCTGAAGCTGGGAAGAGATCTGCACCCCAGATTGAGGAAGCTAGAAGCTTGTTGGGTTCGTGCCTTATCGTCGCCTCAGACAGAAACATGCTTCCTGCAATTTCTCCTGGCAATCGCAAAGTCGTACAAGTCACATTGCATGCTTAAAAGTAACGACTTCGCAATGACCTTAAACAGCAGCTCCTGAGCGTACTCCCGAGCCGCCGTCTCTGTCATCACTAGGGAGTTAAGAGACCTTGCGAGACTTGTCTTAGCGTCAAATTCGGCTTGGATCAATGCGTCTGACAGCCTAGGAAGGCGTTCACTAAACAAGGTGATTGCACAATCTGGCTTCAGCTTGCCTACCGAGAACGTAGCTGGCAAATCCTCCCACAAATCCTCCCTACCTGGGAGTAGTAAAGATGTGGGATCTGTCCTCCCTAAGCTGGGGCATGGGCTCTTCTCGAGTCACTGCCTGGAGTGTTAGTTCTGCTACCTTTGATGTAAAAGGTAAGGGGTTGCCGACATCAGTTGTAAACATGGTGAAAGGACTTTTAAAAGCTGTTATTCTAGTATTTGAGCAGTCCCACTCTTTCTAGGCTCCGTACCCATGTTGCTGAGCCTGATCTCTAGAAAGGATAACAGTCTCCTTGGGGACCTTATCCTCTCTAACCAGAGCTGCCTCCGTAAGCCTAACATAGCCGATAAATGGAGGCTGTAAACCTTCGGGAAAAACTCGAAATCCTCGAGCCTACGTGTGCCGCAACCTTCTATAGTCAACATCCCATTGACAAACGGAGCGAAGTTAGCCACCCTCAGGATTACCGGGGGGGTTGGAAGGGAGGGAGCCGTGGACCCGTCAGGCATGCTCTGAGCTTGCATCAAGCTACTAGAAGGGGCCGAAACTGCCGACTCCTGTCTGAGACCTGCAATCAGGGAGTCCTGAGCACCTAACCTGCTAAACACTTCTTCAAAACCTTGCTGCAAACTGAGCTGAGTAAACTACCAAGGCTACTGACCTGATTTAGAATATTTGTGTTGAACTGGTCTTGGTCAACGGAAGGAGAATCATCCTGTCCCTCTTGTGGTACCTTATGAGGTATCCGGTCCCTAGAAGTTAATGGAATGGGACTGGTAGGGCAATAGGAAGAATTCCCTCCTTGAGACCTTGGGATTGAAGGTTTGGAAAGTGACTTTGTATTTTAGTTTTAATATGTGTATGGAACCTCTGGTGACTGCCCAAGGCCTTGGCATTGTCTCTGATCTGCCTTTAAGCAAGGTTTTACCCGCAGGTTTTTTTCTTTAGTTTAGGAATCACAGAGAAGGAGTGCAACCTGGGAGGGGGCAAACCTCCTGTGAAAACCATGAAGGAATTGGAAGTAGAAGGAGAGGAAGAATCAGAGTCACTCAAGGAAAGATCCCGGTGACTAACTAAGCTAAGCCTCATTAACACTGTTACCTGTACCCGCTGCCTAGTGTAACGGGCAAATCCTCAACCACTTCAAGTGAGACTTCCTCTAGTCCAAGGTCCGGCAATTCCGCCTCTTGCTGTTCAATAAACTGAGTCTTGTATTGATTTGATAATTGGTGCCGCTACTTTTGGATCGACGTATCCGGCAGATTTTCCGGCTGGGAAGAGCAAAGTCGCCATATCTCGGGACAGAAATATACGGCTTAGCCTTCCCTACGTTCCGTCCAAACCCTCCAACCCAGATCTTGAGGCGGAGAGTGCAGCATCCTTAATAGACTGCTCAAGCCTGTAATGCAAGGAATGTCAATACCAAGTAAATTCCTTGAACATTATTCTATAATTATTGATTAAACAATGTAATTTAATTAAAGAAATTTTAATTGATCATTTATTTTATCTCATTTCAATATATTTTTTTTTTTTTTTATACAATAAACATAGAATCACAGTGCGGCAACTTACCGAAGAGGTAGCCTGATGTACCAAGTCGTAGCAGGCAAAACAGTTTTCATGATGCCAGACCACCAAGGAATCAGGAAGCAGCACTGCACAGGGGGCGTGGCCCCGACAAACGTCATGGCCGCACGGATCTTGCAGAGCAGCACTACAGCCGGCAAACCAGACACCTGAGATGGCCTGTAAGTGCAATAATATATAAGAACAATTGCACACACTTAATAGGATAATGAAATATATTTCTTTTCTTTTGTTGTTTTTTTTTTTTTTTTTTTTTGTGCCGGAGCATTCCGGGCTATAAAGAAAAGAAAGGGCATAAATATATTCATATGTTAACGTACCCGGGGACTGTGTAAGGAAAAAAAAAAAAAAAAAAAAAAAACCACCGGAGTTGTATACCCGGAGCTGTATGACCCGGAGGAGGGGGGGGGGGGTACACGAAGTAACCCTCAATGACTCCGGGAGAGGCCGGAATCTAAACCCGCCTTATGCGGAGAGGGAATGTTTAGGCGGGTGGATGTAAGCTCCGGGAGTGAAAGAAGCAGAGCGCAACAATCCACGGAAGCCGAGGCTGAAACGCAGTGCGACTAAACAACTCCGGAGGCGGTCGGCTAAGGAAGCGACACTCCCCAGCCCAAGGTCCTGGGAGACCCACTACACCTCCCCCTCCGCTGGTGGGACCGGCCGTCAGCGACAAACAACGAGAGCGGCACCCAACTATGGGGAGTCCCACGAGAGGGGGAGGGAGGGAGGGCTGAAGGGGGGACGATCACGTGACCATCGATTCCCCGCGAATAAAGGATCACGGAGGAAAACGCAGGCAAAGCCTATGAAGGCTAGCTGCCGACCGAACACCCAAATATACATAGACAAAATAAAATCAATTACTTAAAGCTAAGGGAAAAACATGCTTTAACAGGGGTAATGAAAATAAGGGGCGAAAAATATAAAACGCAATGGAAGCCACTCGATGAGAGTGTCGCAACAAGGAAAAATTACTTGCTAACCGACAAAACGAAAACAACACGGTAAGCTGACGAAAAGAAAAAGGGGGAATTCTTTGAATGGGAAATACCAAACTAAAATAAACAGGCGGGAAGGGGGAAAAGGGGGAAGGGGGAACGATAGATAAAACAACGAAGCACGAAACAAAGAAACGTGCACGAACGCCGACCCCCTTGAAAAACAGGAAATCATGAAAATAATAAACGTAGATCAAACAAGATCGACAAAGTAACTGCCACCCAAGACATAATAAAATATATACTGAAAATATATACTGAAATACCATAAGTTACGAGTATATAAATATAAATATATAGGTACTGATTTACTGAAAGAAGCCCGCTCGAAATTGGTACAAAACAAGGGAACGACGTAATGGTGGCTCGCTACCGCTCGTTACGGGTGGGAGGACGCCTAACAAAATCCTAAATAAAGGCAAAACGAAAGGCAAAATCACTCCCTAAATACAGAAAAAGGCGCGAACCAGTACTTAACTTGGGTGAAGAGGCAGATTGACGATCCATAACGAAAAGAATAACGAAACCAATAAAAAAAAAGAACAGATAGCTATAAAAAAGCGTGCAACGCTGGGAGGCTATCGATAAGAATGACGCCGCAGTCCCCTTCAACAGGGTAGCTGGGTGTGACCTATAGGTCGGCTCCCCGTTTTCAGGGTCTTTTGATGAGGAAAAGGCTAATTGGAGGGGTTACTGTGGTAGTGTTTAACACTCGCCCCAGTTCTATACCGACACCTTTTATTTAGGGTGAGCGAGTCAGAGACTTCTGACATGTCCAATTTAGCAGTTCTCTGGTATCATAGCAATATTTTACTAGAAATAGTGCTAAAGAGGACCAAAACATTTCACGGAGCGACACGCTGAGCCCATGAAATAAACCTTTGTTGTGTTAGTGTTTCTTTCTATATTCATATCCCCAGTTTCAACTGTTTGTGTTGATATATAATTTTTTTTATTATTTCATATCGAACCTGAAGCGGACCTCTCTCAGAGGCCGTAACATTGTGTCGACCTTTAACCAGGATATTTCGACACCGTAACATTGTCTCTGAGATCTCGGAGTCCGTAACAAGTACATCCTCATAAATGTATTCCTTTAAAACTGAAAAGAATCCCAATATTAAGGATAACTGGAGAACTATTGATTGCAAAACCCTTAAATTTGATTATAAAATACTACCGAGAAAATATTGCCCCCTAGTAAACAACAAGGCTCGTAAGTCAAGCAAAACTGGGAATTACAAATTAAAATCATTTTAAGTCGAGCACAACTGGGAATTATGAATAATGAGCAGACCGCAAAATATTTTGGCAGGGAAAAGCAGTGTCTGAAACTGACAACAAAAATATGCAGTATACTTCATTTTATTTACTCGTGTATAAATAAAGTAAGGCAGTCCCCGGGTTACGACGGTCTCGGCTTACGATGGTCTCGGCTTACTACGTTCCGAGGTTACTTCGCTTTTCAATTATATTCATCAGACATTATTTCCAGGGTTACGACGCCTACAACGCTCATCTGACAGATGAAATATGACACCAAAAATGCAAAATACGTAATCAATATTTGAAGGTTTTTTGATGAAAAATGCCATAAGAATGCAGTTTACATAGTTTTCAATATACCCAAAGCATTAAAAGTAAGGTTTTCTTAGGATTTTTGACGATGTTCCGGCTTACAACGATTTTCGGCTTACGTCGCGTCTCAAGAACGGAACCCCCATCATAATCCGGGGACTGCCTGTAACTGCAATTCATAAACCCAGCTTTCTTTTGCAAATTAAGTTCCAGTCAGCATCTACATACAGACAGTAATCATATCAGTAAAATGAAATCAGCTGATTATTTTACAAATGTAAACAAAACCAGAATGCAAATGGCAGATCTCTATTTTCATATTATAATTCAATAATACTGTAATAATACGTACTTGCAACATGATTAGATAAAGTAAAACAAATTTCGGTTTTTAACATGATCATTATTCTCAATAGTACACAAAATATTATTCCGGGTTTTTAATTACAGATGAACCGATTGTAAACCTGTACCGACATAAACAAGCAAATCGAGAAACAGCTGATTGCCGATGTTATTTGCTGTCACTGTAAAAAAAAAAAATAAATAACAATAGAGCAGGCAAAATTGATGTTCAGAACTGGCAAAATCACACTTCATGCTTATACAATCATTTACAAGAAAAAGTATCTCTAAATTACGTCTTCTACCAGCCAAGTAATGGCAAGGAAGATATCGATGGTACTCAATTAGCCAAGATTTTGAGAATGTAAACAATATCAAATCCAAATGGCATACAGTGACAATACATAATTATATTCTGTAATATACGTTTTAAAAGTTCTTTTTTCCAAATGATCATTTTTTCTCCAGAAAATATTTAGGTCCATAGAAAAAACTTTTCGGATTTTAGAATTATAAATAGAGATCGCAAACCTGTAACAAAGTGAGAGATCACTCATCCTAATGTTAATTATGTAATTATCCATGTTAATTGCTGTAATTACAGTTGTTTTGTTTACAGTATCTAAAGCTGTATCGCTAGTGATTCACTTGAATGAACTATGGATTTTACCATTATGTATTACAGATGTTTTGTTGAGTGTTGATAGTTTGTCGGTGGTTGTGAAGGTAGTTAACTAATGACACAGCTATGACACTTCAAGGGTTAGCCTATCATTAAAAATCTTGGCAGGATTTTAAGCTTGTAACACAGATGCCTCTTTCATAATAATTTTCAATAATCTTCTCAAGTTCAAATTGTGGTTCTTACCATTTTCCTCACCAAATGGCCATAGGAACAATGCCAACTGGCGGCAACTGATCAAACCACTTTTGTTTACAAAAATCTAATGATTCATTGGGTCAGATCGTATGTTTAGAGATGTAAAAATGTACTAAATGGGCACGGGAAAGTTATCATACACACAACTTCCTCTTGAAATTGAATTTAATTTAGAAGTAAGAGAATTTAACAAGTGAGAATCATGGTTTATTAAGTTGGGGTGGTTTCACCCATTATTTTACTACTTTTCAGCAGCAATTTAGCAACCAGTTTTCTCTCTTTAACAGGGCATTTAGGCATAAGTAAAAAAAAATAAAGCTTACACATTGTCTGGTATTGCATCTTGGGAACTTGGTTCATGTAAAGTACAGCTATTTCCCCTAAATACTAGTTACCTTGACATCACTGGAAATTGTGGCTTTTATGGATGAACAAGTTACTGCATTACATTCTAATTTATTCACAAAAATAAAGTAAAAATAAATTAAATTTGGCCTGATCTTGATACAGTAAAGTGAATGACATTGTGCAGTGCAGTAGGTACTTTGCCAGATGCATGGTGTGCCTGATACCCTCACTAAAAGATGTAACGTAAGTTTCCTTCCTGGAGTAATAAATGCACTTAATAGTGAGGATTTTCCCAACTGACATTATCAGGTATGCATTGCATAATAGCTCCATGTGATAATTCAGTGAAGATATTTAATGCATTTCAGTACAGTATACATATAATAATGGTTTAATACTTAAGTTAGACAATGATTTTTACAGATAGTTAATCACTAAACTCAACACTAATTCCTGTCAGTGAAATTTTTAGATTTCCTGGGTCATTGCACCAACCAGTGTCATTAATGTTTGCGGCTGCTGTATAAATACTGGTGGCATCATCATTGCATAAACACTGTTGCATCATTGCTACATAAACAATTTTGATGCTATTGTAAACACACACAAACCATCCCATTAGCTTCTCTTCATTTGTTACAATCTCGCTGTTATCCCAAGCCAGGGCTTCAATTAAGAAGGGAAATACTTCTCGTGTAATGCTCAAACACCTTATGTTGTCTGTTTAAAAACAACTCAAGGTTAAACTTCTGACAGCAATATTTCTGTGAGAAGCTTGCATGAATTATGACATAAAGAAAAATATCTTAGTTTCTTTTCCAACAGTTATTCAAAGAAACATGTGTAAGAAGAAAACAGTGAATAATAATAAAAGTTGTGAACTAGATCAAGTTCTAGTGAAGTGGTTTTGGTTATGTGTAAGTGTAATTGTGTGAGAGGAGTGCACATTCTTAATAGCACTTGATAGCAGTCATCAACAAGATCAGCTGAGTGAAAACAATGGAAGTAAAAGAAAAAAGACGGAACTTCCAATTGTTGACTTAAATGTATTCAAGATCAACCCAAAAAAAATTAGGATAAATTTACAAGCATTTTCTTCTGACTTCTAGCTAATATTATAAAAAAAAAATGTATCTACAGTGGACCCCCAAAATAGCTAGCAATCCATAAAAACTTAGAACCCCTATAATGAAGCTTAAAACTACCTATTTTGTTAGTTCAAACTCAAGAAAAACCCACTAACAATGCTTATAACTGGGTTTTTGTTTTTAATAGTCTTACCACAAAAAATGCATTTAATCTTGAAATTAATTTGAAAATTCAATAATTTGTGGACATTTCTCATAAGAAAATACCGCAAATACACGACTTTCCCACAAATAATGGGATGGTATACAGTCCATAGAGAAATCCCCGAATCCGGAGTCGCGAATAGTGGGGTCGACTGTACTATATTGAGAGGCAGGGGGATACTTACATATTTTTTTATATACATGTATAATGGTAACCAGCAACATTGGTTGCCAGAAAACAATGGAAATTTACTAAGAAAAAAAAAAAAAAAAAGAAATTTTGTTGCTGGTTGTTAAAATGCACCTAAAGTCAATAACTGTTAAATAACTTTATTTTGATTAAAAACATTTTCTCTTAACTTCTAATAGTTAATTTTAAGAAAGGAGCATAAATGAGAGAGAGAGAGAGAGAGAGAGAGAGAGAGAGAGATGAGAGAGAGAGAGAGAGAGAGAGATGAGAGAGAGAGAGAGAGAGAGAGAGAGAGTGTGCAAAAAAAAATATACCATTCTCAATACTATGTAATCATAACCAGCAAGATCAGCTAGTGTAAAATAATAAATAAATAAAAACTCCTAGTTACTGCTTTAACTACAAATGAAATCGGTTAAAAATACAATAACTCTAAAGCATTTTCTTATGATAAACTAATTTATAAAAAAAAATGTGTCTGCAGTGAAAGAAAGAGAGAGTTAGTTGCTGGAATGCAACCAAATTCAGTAGTATAAAAAAATTTTCTTTGATTAATAAAAAAAATTATTTTCCTCTGTGCAACTTGGTGTAAACTCGGCACGGAAAGTTACGATATAGTTTTTTTTAAATCTTTGGACATATATTCTTCAATAATGCCACACCCGGCAACTCTAGAAAGGGGGGTGGAGCTTCAAAATCATAGTGTTTGTTGCTTTCTAGATTTTCATTAACTTTACACCACAAAGATTCTGTAGAGGTCCTATAATCATTTATACTTGAATGTAGAAACAGGCTCTATATTATTCGTTAATGTTAGATAACGTCGGTTCAAGGTAGAATATCGATCATCCTTTTTTAAAACCTGCCGCGAAACCTTATTTATAAGTAATGTTTGACACTAAAGTGACGTAAAATTCATGTGTAATTGAAGAAGGATCTTAAACAATGAGAGAAAATGTTTTAAAATTTGGGCAGTACTTGTGGAAATCGTGAGGAACAATACAGTAAAGAATGAAATATTATGATGATAGAGAGAGAGAGCATGCAACCGTAGGCCTATCGATAGATATTTAATTCTTTATATTTACTTTGAGAGATTAAGTGATAATATTTTTTCATGTTTCAAAAGTGGAGAGAGAGAGAGAGAGAGAGAGAGAGAGAGAGAGAGAGAGAGGATGAGGAGAGAGAGAGAGAGAGAGAGAGAGAGAGAGAGAGCACAAGCATAGGCCTATCTATAGAGATACTTAATTCATTATATTTACTTGAAAGCTCAGGCCTATTTATAACTACTTAATTTCATTACGTATATTTTCTTTGGGAGAGTGAGTGGTAATATATATTTTTAAAGTATGTTTTAAAAGTGGAGAGAGAGAGAGAATTATAGCACTGGTGACAGACTTGTGACGGGGGAAAGGCAGAAGAAAGAGCGGTGAATCGGTGCATAGATACCTGGGAAACAGGTTGATTTGACTGCCAAGATCATGCTGCACTATGCTAGATAATATTTGAAGGATCATAATATTCAAGTTCATTCTCTAAGAAATTCATACCCTAATCTTGATTTCATTCGACAGTTGCTGTAACATTCAAAGATTGTAAAAAGACATGGAAAATTTTAGACACAGGCTGCGGTCATTCTTGCTCTCTTGATATAGTCTGTACTTTTGAAAATCGGGTATCATTCATGAAAACAAGCTGTTAAGTAAAAATATTTATAACCACAAATAACTCAATATGTATTGCACAGGCATATAAGTTTTATATCGTGCAAAAAATGCTGTGTTGGGAGATCTTTCAGCCTCATGGCAAAGAAATGCAGTCGTGTAGGGCTTTAGGCTACTACGAACTGCTTTGTAAATGGGAGCATATAGCCAGAAAATCTTTGAGCTGACATGCTACTTTAACCTTGATAAAGATTTATGTTCAAAGACAGTGTCTTTGTAAACAGCAACTAGCATTCGATCCATGTCAACGTCAAAGTAATCAAAGTGTGAAATCCGTTACGTAAGCCAGTATCCAGTGACTTGCGCTTTCCCGTTCGAAGTTCTAGGGCTCCCCCTCACATCATAGAAAACGTTCTTGTGGATGCAACTAGATTTGCTCAACCTACCTTAGCCGTCGCAACGTTGACTGCCATTGACGTCAGCTAACTTTAATCGCGTTGGAATACAAACATGAGTTCGTAGAAACTAAAATAATTGCATTCACCACTTATGATGATGCAATAATATCCCCGTTCATGTAGGAAAACGAGTAAATATTGTCGTCGTGATACATAGTACCACAATCAGAAGTTCACATTCTATCTACCAAATCTCTATGAACGAATCCATCTGAAAAATTCCAATTACTTCGGACATATATCATGTTAAGTATCTGAACGGTTTTGTTTTGCAGTTTTAACTTATATGATATAATTTGCAGTGTATTTTCATATTCTAGAGTAAATTTAGCGATATGTTTTTTCAGTAAAAAGAAATGGGAAATTCGATGAACAAAAGCTAATGAAAACTATATCTTCACTTTTCTTGTCGAGTGTACAGGCAGTCCCCGGTCATTGGTGATCCAATTTTATGGCACTTGTCTAACGACGATACCTGGATTTTCGGTGCTGATATGTGCGATCCCAGTTTTAAGCGCTGATAACCAGGGATTGGCACTATTATCGCTGATTTTCAGTTATCATCATGCCGTCGGGAATGGAACCCCCACCAATAACTGGGGGACTGTCTGTACATAATATTAGATGTTTTCAAAAGGAGCTGAAGGGTGAGGGGAGAAGGGTCATCAGCTGATGAATGAGAATGACTGTTTCATATGTGTAAAACACTACCAACAAAAATTAAACTCACAACATTAGGGATACACAAAACTTTATTTAATCCATTTCATTTCCACTTACATGGCAATTACCATATTGCCAGCGTATTAGATGCACTTTTTTTTCATATTTAATACATAGTATCAAAAAAAAACGTGCCCTGTGTCTAATGCAGCTGTATACGGGCGTGGGAGACAGAGTGCCGTGGGCTAGGCTAAGTAGGCCTTTCCTACAGCGAGCACACTGGGTAGGCACAAAAATTGATGCTAATAATAAAACATTGAAAAACAAAAACATAATTATTATAGTAAAATTGTGTTACCAATGATAAAATATTGAAACGAGCCAAATTACCTGTCTGTTATCGTATCACAAATTTACAAAAATTACTTACAATACCTCGGCAGTTTAGCCTGTCCATCCCATTTGCAATGAGTGGATGTAATCAAAACCATGGTGTCACCCATTGTTTATTTATGATAAATTTATAGAGTTCATATTTTATTCCTGTATACAGTGGTTCCCCGTATTCGTGGAGGATGAGTACCAGACCCCCGCAAATAGCCTATTTTGTTGGTAAAAACTCAAGAAAAACCCACTAAAGATGTTTATAGCTTGATTTTTTTTAATAGCTTTTATCTCAAAAAGTGCATTTTATGATGAAATTTATATGTATATAAAAACAGGAATTTGTGGTTATTTCTCAGAAAAATACCGCGAATATGTACACAAATTTCCCGCGAATAATGGGTGGATATGTTCCTGAGAGCAACTGCGAATCTGGAGAATGTGAATATGGAGGCCCACTGTACTCTCACAATTTTGTATTTCATGCACAGAATCATACATTTTTCCCTACAAATAATTTTAAAATATTTTTAAATACAGTAGTGCCTCAGGTTACAAAATTAATCTGTTCCAAAGCAGCCTTCATAACCTGATTTTTTTGTATCTAGAACTACATTTTACATGTAAATTGCCTAATTCGTTCCAAGCCCTACATAAACACCAAAGTAAATTTTATAATAAAGCTAAATTAACCAATAAACAATGAAATACAACAATTTGGACCATTCAATACCTAACCTAACCATGACTGTAGGCTACATGGTACCTTGACATACGAAATCAATCCATTCCGAGGCGGCCTTCGTAACCTAACCTTTTCATATCTTGAACCGCATTGTACATGTAAATTGCCTAATTCGTTCCAAGCCCTACAAAAACACCCCAGTATATTTTATAATAAAACTAAATTGACCAATAAACAATGACATACAACAATTTGGACCATTCAATACCTAACTTAATACATACTACTAATATGTACCTGTAAATAAAGTGTATTAGTGTACGTACATGGTATACAAGAAATACTGTACGTACATACGTACGTATGTAGTAAAACGTGGAACCTTACCTTTCAAGTGAGGCTATCTCCGAAAGTGGCGACAGAGGAAGAGGAAAAACGGCAGAAAATTTGTTACGTAGTACGTACACTTAACTATATGAAACACATTAAAAATGTCAGGAAACATAGGCTAAACTTTACGAAACACATTAACAAAACCGTAACACTTAACTTTACAAAAAACTTAAAATAAATTTTTTTTTTTTTTTTTTTTTTTTTTTTTTTTTTTAAACAAAATTTCAATTTCTTCACTACTTTCAACTTTCTGTTTTTTCATAGTAACAATTGGATCTTCCTTTTTGCTTTGCTTACTCTTACTAAAGGCCTCCTTAAAAAAAATAACTATACCAAGGAAGATTGCTTCTGCCTACTTTTCACAATGTTCCTGAAACGACTTGGGCAAACGTCTTCGAACTGCACAAGCATACGACCTGTGAAGCCTTTTCGGGGTATCTCTTTACTACAAATGATTGCACCTTATGAAAAGCAGCTAGAGCATCCTTCATTTCTGCCGTTGTCATAGGGTCGTCGTTCTCCTCCTCGCCGCTGCTAGAGAACTCTTCTTTGTTTGTTTGTTTTGTTTGTATGGTGTTTTTACGTTGCATGGAACCAGTGGTTATTCAGCAACAGGACCAACGGCTTTACGTGACTTCCGAACCACATCGAGAGTGAACTTCTATCACCAGAAATACACATCTCTTTAATCCTCGATGGAATGGCCGAGAATCGAACCCCGCGACCACCGAGGTGAGAAGCAAACACCAAACCAACCATGCCACTGAGGCGCTGAGAACTCTTCTTGAACGACGTTATGTTGCATGGCCTCCAACTCCTTCAGGTCATCCGTTGTAAGCTCCTCTTGGTGCTCCTTGAGAAGGTCATTGATGTCATCCTCGTCGACGACCAGGCCCATGGACTTGCCGAGAGCAACGATCTCGTCAAGATCTGGTTGCGAAACAGTTTCAGGATCATCAACTGTTCCTGAATCTGCAGCACCAGCTTCGCCCACGTCGAATCCCTCGAAGTCTCGGGCAGATATGGCATCAGGCCAGAGTTTTCTCCACGAAGAATTTAAGGTTCGCCTTGAAACCTCCTGCCAAGCTTGATCGATGAGTCGGATGTATTATCACAACATCGAAATGCTCCTTCCAAAATTCAAGCAAGGTGAGGTTTGTGCTATCGGTGATGTCGAAACATCTCTTGAAAAGATGTTTCGTATACAGCTTCTTGAAGTTCGATATCAATTGCTGGTCCATGGGCTGGAGGCGAGGGGTGGTGTTAGGTGTTAGATGAAGAACCTTGATAAAGAATACTCCGCTAGGATATCTTCCTTGAGGCCAGGAGGGTGAGCAAGGGGCATTGTCCAACAAACAGCAGACATTTCAGAGGGAGGTGCTTCTCTTCCAAGAATTTCTTCACTGTTGAGCCAAAACACAGATTTACCCACTCGGTGAACAAAAGTCTCGTTACCCAGGCTTTCGCATTAGCCCTTTACATCACTGGAAGCTTTTCCTTTAGCACTTTGTGGGCCTTGAAGGCTCGAGGAGTCTTCGAATGATACACAAGTAGGGCTTCACCTTGCAATCCCCACTGGCGTTTGAACAAAGTGCGAGTCGTAATTCCTCCGTGATATACGTCCGACGAGGCATTTTTTCCCAAAAAAGGCCAGTCTTATCAAGTTGAAGACTTGCTGAGAACTGTAGCCTCCTTGATCATCATCTCGTCGAACGTCTTAACCCTTTAACGCTGATTGGACGTATTAAACGTCGATATAAATTGTCTGTTGGGTGTCGATTGGACGTATATACGTCAATATAAAAAAAGTTTTTTAAAAAATTCGCGGAAAAAGTTATACGTAGCCTGCTAGGCAAAAACTTTTGAGTCAGGTGCCTTGGGGGATGCTGGGCAGCTAACGAATCAAGGCGTTGTTTTGTTTACAATTGTTACCCAGGCGCGATTGAGCGCGAATTTCTTTCTCCTCGCACTAAAAAGCATCAGCGACACATCTCAGAAAAGGGATTTTGACGTAAGGAAAAATCTATTTCTGGGCGATTGGCTCGTGTCGCCAGCGAAATAATCCTTTAATCTATTATTTCTAGGGTAAATGTACTAACACATACCAGAGAATAATAAATAAAGAAAAAGGTCAGTATAACTGACTCGCTCACCCCCCCAGAGGGTGTCGGTATGAACACTATGGCGAGTGAGACCATACCACGAGCCAAATGCCAATAGAATTCTCCCACTACAAAATCCCCCAAGAGGAGAGCCGACCCACAGAGTGGGCAGCACCAACTACTACTACTCCATCCCATGCTGCGACTGCTGCGCCGTCTGGTGGCCATCCTGAAGTTAGCAGACAATCTTGGCGATGGGACGGGTTAGGGCGGGATTTCGCTGGCGACACGAGCCAATCGCCCCAGAAAATGATTTTTCCTTACGTCAAATCCCTTTCTGGGCTCAGCTCGTGTCGCTGCGCGAAATAGTACCAGAGAAATAGCACAAGATTGTAAAGAATTGAACCAAAAATACAAAGAGGTCTCAATAAAAGATAAAATAAAAATAAACGAATATAATTGCTATAAGGATACATATACACAGTGATACAAAATAGAAATATTGCTTAAATTACCATTAATTCTAATAATATTTCTTAACTTAAGGTAATATACATATATACAGGAGAAATATGTATATATGTACAAAAATGGTATCTGTGTAAAGCTATGTATCAAAACATTCTAAAGCAATTAATATAAAGTTGAATAAAACAAACTCAATAATAATAATATATAAAGGAATGTATATGACTTAATATAGAAAACAAAAACCCGTAAACCATTACAATAAGATGTATCCTAGCATAAAAAATAAGGAGATGACATCCACGAGATCAATATCCAATCATCAAATGTGGTGTGTCCCTAGCAAAAAAAAAGGAAAAAAATAAGGGGACACCCACTACAATCATCATAAAGCAGCTAAGACACAAGTGACCGTAAATGAACAAGGCAGGAATAGACGAACTGTTGGGTGAGGCAGGTAGAAAGGAGGACTGGATCTTCTACTAAAGATAGTCAGATCAGGGGAAACTATGTTCCCCAGCTGCAACTGCTGAAAATTTCAGAGCTTCCAAGGACTTTTAAGTAATGACGTTTGAACACTGTCGGCGATTTCCATCCAGTATATTTTTTCAACTCATCGAAGTTCATATGTTGGAAATAGTTAATTGAGGTGGCTACTGCCCTGACATCATGTGCTTTTGGGAAAGAGTCAGGATTGGCTTGTTTAATGAAGTACAGGATTTGTTGCCTGATGCCTTAATAGATAAAGTGCCACCTTTTTCTCTCTTAAAGAGAGGACCCGATGATGATGAGGAGGTCCTAGATAGAAAGGCTCGTTAAGGCTGAAACTGGGCAAAGAGATACATCTTGTGAAGGTGGTAGTACCTTCCATGGTTTTCCCACCTCATCAAAGGATCTTCATTGTTTGCTATAAAAGCTACGTTCCGGAGAAAGTAGCACTTCCCCTGTGGGGAAGGAACTGAATCTGAATATGATCCGGATCTCTGGATAACGCCGACAGTTCTGAAATTCTAGCTCCTGAGGCCTCCAAGCTTAATAAAAAATAGGGTTTTTCTTAAGAGCATTATAAACGAGCATGTGTCATTATTGGTTTCTGAAGCCAGCTTTAGAACATCATTTAAGAAACCATGATACTGACGTAGGCCTTACCGAAGGCCTAAGTCTAGCACATGCCTTGGGAATAGACGAGAAGTAGGAGTCTGTCAAGTCTATGTTGAACCCAAATTGAAAAATCTTTTTCAAGGGCTGACTTGTTTGTCGTAATTGTGCTAGCTGCTAAGCCTTTTTCAAATAAGGATCTGAAAAAGGATATAGCTGAATTGATTGTCATGATCCTAATATCTGATTCTTTCAGGAAGGTTGCTAACTTTTTGACAGCAGCATCATACTGTCTCAAAGTTGAATCTCTTTTATCGGATTCCAAGAAGAGAATATTCTGAGGGTCCAATATTCGCATCCCTTTTGCTGCAAACTTCATGAAATCCATAAAGTTAGGGTTTTGAGAATCCCTGAGGAAGCGAACACAGTCTTCGTTTGTACTGACTGGGAGAGCCTGGGATTGGGGATCCGAAGAGGGCGAAGACCCAGTTCCAGAATGAGAGGGTACCAATTGCTCTTCGGCCAGTCTGGGGCTACTAGAGCCACTTGACCTTGAATGTCCTGAGTTTGTTTAAGCACTTTCATGAGAAGATTCACCGGAGGAAAGACATAAAATTCTTCTCCCAGTTGTTCCATCTGAGCCAAGGCGGTCCGTGGCATAGCCAGAGGGTCCAGGTTGGGGGCCACATAACACGGGAGTTTGTGGTTCGTTTGAGATGCGAAGAGATCCACCTGTAGACCTGGAACTCTCTGAAGAATCCATTGGAACGAACTGTTGTCCAGTGACCATTCCGACTCTAGAGGTACTGATCGGGATAGAGCATCTGCTATGACGTTTCTCACTCCAGCTAATATGAGTGGAGGAGAGATGCCAACTGAACTTGTCCGCCACGGGAGAAGATGGCTACCATGACGTGATTTAGATGACGTGACTTGGAGCCTCCTCTGTTTACACAATGTACCACCACTGCGCTGTCCAGGACTAGCTTTATGTAGTACTTTGGCGGCGTAACTTTTTTAGAGTCAAGAACACTGCCATTGCTTCCAGTACGTTTATATGGAACTGACGGAACTGAGGTGACCACGTTCCTTGAACCTTTTTGAACTGGGAATATCCTCCCCAACCGCTTAATGATGCGTCTGTGTGGATGGTGATCCTGGTGGAGAAACTGAAGGGGCACTGACACCGACAAGTTCTTGACTTTCGCCCACGGTCGGAGTCGATTCTTTAGAATCAGAGGGACTGAGGATCCTTTAATTTTGTCCCTGGACCTGACATTTGCTCGTGAGCGCCAGATTCTGGTTAGGTCTTTCAGTTTGGCTTTCATTAAGATGTTCGTCACTGATGCAAACTGGAGAGAACCCAAGATCCTTTCCTGGGATCTTCTTGATGCCAGTTTGTGACTCAGAAATTGTTTGACTGACTTCGCTATTTCCTTCTTTTATTTTGGATGATGGAAATCGACAGAGTATGGGAGGATAGATTCCATTGAATGCCTAGCCACTGAAAGTTTGACTCTGGGGTGAGTTCTGACTTGGTCCTGTATCTTGAAGCCTAGATATTCCAGGAACTGAATTACTTTCAGTGTTGCTCTGTTGCATTCCTCGACTGTTGAAGCCCAGATCAACCAATCGTCGAGATACGCTACTACCAAATAATCCCTTGCGATCTGAGTTGTTGAACTACTACTTCCGCCAGCTTCGTAAACACCCTGGGTGCTACATTGAGCCCGAAAGGAAACTACCTTGAAGGAGAATGTCTGGTCTCCTATCTTGAAGCCCAGATACGGACGGAAGTGTCTTGCAATAGGGATATGATAGTAAGCGTCTGTAAGATCGATAGAGGTGGTGACGGCCCCACGGGGCAAGTAAGGTCCGTACCTGCGAGATCGTGAGCATCTTGAACTTGTCGCAGCGAATGGCTAAGTTTAAGCGGGACAAGTCTAAGATTACCCTTCTTTTTTGTGAGCCTTTCTTTGGCACGCTGAACAAGCGTCCTTGAAATTTTAACCTTTTGACTCTCGCTATAGCTCCTTTCTGAAGGAGATCCTCCGCATACTCCGTCAGTTCCTTGGAAGGAAGTTGGCGGAAAGGTCTGGATGGGGGTGGGTTCGTTAACCAGCTCCAACCCCCAGGCCTTTTGACACAATGCTCTGAGCCACTTGCTGAAATTCCACCGGTGGCGAAAGTGAAAACAGCCTCCCTCCTACCTGAAATTCCTCATTGGTGTTGGTAGCCTCCCTCGGCCTCCCCTGAAATGTTTTCCCTATTAAAGGGACCTCCCGATCCTCTCCCACGAAAGGATCGCTTACCTCTGCCTCCTTACCCGAGCGGTCATACTTCTGTGAAGCTTGACTCTCGAAGGCTTGATTGTAAGCTGGAGAGAGGGCGTAAGAGGTGGAGGGCTGCTGAGGCTGAGGGGAGATAACGTAAATCGGCTGTGATTGAGCCTTTGAGGTGGAAGGTTGGGCTGTTTGCACTAAGGGAACAGCCGGAACTTGCTGAGAAAAAGCGTGGCTGCTTTTTCTGGTAGGGCTGGAAACGTCTAGGTTTCCTTTGACCCTTACCCCTAGCTGCTAGATCTTGTGTCTCTTGGCCGTAAGACCCAACGGTCCTTAAGCTCTGGTTCAACCTCGTTAGCCTCTGACTGAACCTCCTTCACCATCGCTTCTGGGAAGAGGTCTGCTCCCAGATGCTCGACGCAAGTAACCTATTCGGCTCGTGCCGAATAGTTGCTTCTTGTAGGACATGCTTCCTACAATTCGTCCTAGCAGTGGCAAACTCAAACATATCTGACTGTACCGTTTGAGTCAGGGATTTGGTCATAAGCTTGAAGAGCGGTTCTGACCCATAGGCTATGGTAGCCACCTCGGTCATAGCCATGGAATTAATAGATCTGGCTAACCGCGATTTGGCGTCAAATTCTGCCTGAATAAGGCTATCTGGAAGCCTAGGTAGCTTCTCACCAAACTGCTCCATAGCACAGTCCGGTTTGAGTTTGCCAGCTGAGAAGGTGTTAGGTAAGTCTTCCCACAATTCTCCGGCTGAAGGAAGTAACGGAGATGTAGGATCTGCTTCCTTCAGTTGAGGCATGGGGTCCCCCTTCTGGGCCGCTGGAATGGTAGACGTCGCGATCTTTGTCAGGAAAGGGAGCGGGGTACTCTCATCCATCGTAAAGATCGTAAACGGACTCTTGAAAGGTTGGATTTTCGTATTGGAACAATCCATGTCCTCTAGACACCTGAGCCATTCTCTTTGAGCCTGGTCACGTGAATAGAGGACTGTCTCCTTTGGTACTTTATCATCCCGAGTCATGGCTAAGGCGGTGACCCTTGCGTAGCCGATGAACGGAGGCTGAAGGTCTTCCGGGTAGAACTCGAAGTCCTCCCCAATCCTCCGAGTTCCACATTCCGGGATAGAAATGAGTCCGTCTTGGAAGGGGGCGTATGACGCTACTCTCCAAGGGTTGTTCATTGAGAACGGAGGTAGAAGAGTCATCGGGGGAACGCTGGGCTCCACCTGTATTGAAAGGTGGAGGAGAGGCTAGAGGAGCTTGGCTCAGTCCGGCTATAATGCTGTCTTGAGAGGTAATCCTATCCGACAACCGAGAGATCATTTGTTCCATGCTACTTTTCAGAGGACCAACCAGGTCGCCCACCTGTTGTAACAGACCAGCATTGGAGTCCAAAGCCGGAGCTGCTGCGGAGGTGGAGGGGTGGCTCTGAATTGGAACCAAGGGTAGCGGAACTGACGACTCCGCCGGAGTGTGAGATCTCTCTCTGGAGGATTTACTCCTCGAGGACTTAGAGCCGGACCCAGAAGCTTTAGATCTCTCTGCTCCGGGATTCCTAGCCGGAGACTTACGAGAAGAGGATGACGCCGAAGCCGTCTTCTTAGACGACGACGACGTCTTCGTCAAGGATTTCACTGCTTGACCCTTGACCTTGGGTCTAACTGAAGCGTCAGGAGGAGTATATAATTCGTTACCCGTAAAGCCTTGGAAGGATGGAGAGTTGCAGGAGTAGAAGAAGCAGTTGCACCAAGGGTATCCCTTGGGTGTCCACCTTACCTACCTCGACCAACAGGTCGTCCACACCTACCATAGGTTCTACATTAATATCCAACGTCGCGACTTCCGAGGAGATGTCCTGGCCTTGGTCAGTCAATGAGGCAGCCAGCTGTTGCTGGATGAAGGCGATAGTCGGGGGCCGCCTCTACTGGGTCGACGTATCCTGTCGCCTTGCCTCCGGGGAAGATTAGTACCGCCAACCTTTTCTCCAGGATGTAGGGCATACCTTGGCGGCGTTCTTCCCGAAACCGCCGACCCAGGCCCGAGGGTTGCCAGTGCGGTATCCCTCACGGCCGGCGCCTGGAAGAGAGGGTATTGATTAGATTTAAGAATAACTTAAAACTAAAGCTAACTTAAAGCATAACTTAAAATTATAGGGGGGGGCTAGTAAGGCCCCTTGAATTTACCTTAAGTTAGAGTGATTGATGTAAAACTTAAGCACTATAACAGATGAGGACCAGCTACCGGAGATGGAATACTTACCCCGTCTAAAAGCTGGCTCACCAGATCGTAACATATGGTACAGTTTGTCATGGTACCAGACCTGGATGTCCCCGATGCGGAGTCGCGCATGGAGCATGGGACCGGCAAAAACTTCGTGTCCACATGGGTCTTGAAGTGTGGCGGCGCATCCAGGATTGCTCACAGTTGGTGGGGTCTGTAAGTGAAAAAGACACATGAGAAATCTTAAAGAATATCACTTACAGGCTAAAGGACAGAAGAACTCCGTTGCATGCCGGAGCTCGGAAAAAATTGGGCATAGCCCCTCCCTTAATCGCCTGAATAGGCTATAACCCCGGAGGTATCCGGTGAAACATGAAGGGAGGGGGAATGGTTTAAGGTACTTAAGATAAACTTACTAGTTTAACATAATAGATCTTAAACCTAAAAGCTCGAACGTACCGGACTAAGTCCAGTGCGTGGCGGAGTGATAACTCAGTGAAACGGAGAGGTTAGAAGGGACCGACTGCATGTTCCGGTCCACCCCGTGGGGTAGACTAGCACCTTTCCGCTGGATGCCAGGTCTCCGGTGGTAAAGGAGCCCTAGTAAGGTGGGAAAGAGCAAGGGGCATACAGACTCGGGCTAGTAACGGAGCGACGGAGTAGTAATGTAGGGGGGGAAAGGCCAGTCCCCCCCACCTTACCATCCGACCGGATCCGAGAAGCCGGAGAGGGTCGAGTCCAGTTCTGGGTCTTGTCCCGTCCCTCTACCCCCTCCGCCTGGGGGGAGAGAGGGAGGCAGGCTCGGGTATGTGGAGCGAGCATGGCAGGCTACCCACCCCCCCCGACCCTATGGAAGAGCGGGAGGGGGAAAGGTGACTGGACAGGAAAGGCGTCTGGCTGCCTCGTGATCACATAGTGACCACGGGGCGATAAGAACAACAACTAAGCCTAGAACAAAACCAACTGATCAGAGAGATGCTATCGGGAAGCAACCGAGCTGAAAAGCGGTAACATAAAGGCCCAATGGGCCATGACCTAGGCTAAGTGAGCCAGACGCCTAACTAACCTAACAAATATCACATAAATAATACAAATGAATATAAAATGAAAGAGAAATAAAATAAAATAGTAGGAGATCCAGGAGTGTACGGACTAACCCGAAGGCAAGGCTACCACTCAAAGCTAGCCGAGGCCGATACTAAGAGCCGTGGCTAGGGTCTGGATGGAAGAGCCTACATAAGGTAAAAGACATGCATGCATGACAAAAACCGTGTAGACCGTACCCTAAACAAAGCGGATAATTAAAATAGAGCGCACAAAAGCAAGGGATGTTCTGGGTATGGGCGACCCAGAACGGACCCACCACGAGGAAGAACCATGCTGCCATGCTTCCGACTAGAGATCGTATTTATACCTAAAAAACGGCAAATACGTGCTCAGGGCCGGAAAAAACCAACTTAGCAATAAACACGAGTACTTAACTTAGCTGCTGCGATGGCTGCACGCTCCATGGTAATAAAAATCCAAAGGAAAGGGCACAAAAACACAGAGAAGAAAATGGCACGTGTGTATCGTGTGCGCTAACTGAAAAGGATGGCCACCAGAGGCGCAGCAGTCGGCAGCATGGGATGGAGTAGTAGTAGTTGGTGCTGCCCACTCTGTGGGTCGGCTCTCCTCTTGGGGGATTTTGTAGTGGGAGAATTCTATTGGCATTTGGCTCGTGGTAGTGGTCTCACTCGCCATAGTGTTCATACCGAACACCCTCGGGGGGCTGTGAGCGAGTCAGTTATACTGACCTTTTTCTTTATTTATTTATTCTCTGGTAGGTGTTAGTACATTTACCCTAGAAATAATAGATTAAAGGATATTTCGCGCAGCGACACGAGCTGAGCCCAGAAATCATTTTGTCACTTTGACATAAGTTTTGCACCATTTTATATTAGCCGTTACATAGAGTATTATATATGAAAATGTGCGCAATTTTATGTAGAATACAACCAAAAACAACTCATGGTTGTAGCTATTATAAGTTTTGAAATATTTTCATATAAATAAGGATTAAGTGCCAAAATTTCAACCTTCGGTCAACTTTGACTCTACCGAAAATGGTCGAAAAAGCAATTGTAAGCTAAAAATCTTATATTCTAGTAATATACAATCATTTACCTTTATTTTGCAACAAATTGGAAGTCTCTAGCACAATATTTTGATTTAAGGTGAATTTATGAAAAAAACTTTTTCCTTGTGTCCGCGCTGTAACTCTTCCGAAAAAATCATAAATTTTTTCGTCCGATTGTCGTAATGTTTGCACCATTTTAAATTAGTCGTTACATAAAGTTTTATATATGAAAATGAGCACAATTTCATGTAGAATACAACTAAAAACAAACCATGGTTGTAGTTTTTATCAGATTTGAAATATTTTCATATAAATAACGATAAGTGCCAAAATTTCAACCTTCAGCAACTTTGACTCGACCGAAATGGTAAAAAAATGCAATTGTAAGCTAAAACTCTTACATTCTAGTAATATTCAATCATTTACCTTTATTTTGCAACAAATTGGAAGTCTCTAGCACAATATTTCGATTTATGGTGAATTTATGAAAAATGACAATTTGTCCAAAATTGCATTTTTCCTAACTATACAAACCTGAGGTGTCCTTTTCTTACAATAGGAAGGTACTAGCGGCAGCTGGATAGGTCGTAGCTTTCGAACAAGGGGTTCGGTAGTTAACTGCTTGTCCGACAGGTCGCGCGCGCGCGACTGGGAGGTAAACAAATCACTTTTGCTTTTGACCCAAGCAAAAACTGCAGAGTGAGGGGTGGCATGAGGTGGGGCTATGTGTAAAAGGACCTCAGGTTTGTATAGTTAGGAAAAATGCAATTTTGGACAAATTGTCATTTGTTCCGACACGGCATACAAACCTTCGGTCCTTTTACAATAGGAAGACTCACTTCTTGGTGGGTGGAATCTGAGTCTTTTGTGAACAGACTGGTGTTCGCCCAACCTTGGAAGCCTCCCTGGTCGTAAGAGCGAGGGAGGGATCCAAGCCTCTGTCCGATTGATCGGGGTGTGCACCGCAGGATCAATGGTCAGACCTCTGGACCGAGTACTAAGAGAGAGGCAAGCGTATCTCTTCGTACCAGCAATGTAAGAACTTGTTCCTGTACAGGAGCAAAGATAAAGTCATGGTTTTGACTCTTGTAGGCATCCACTTCCCCCCCTTGTAGAAGGAAGTGGTGGATATTCTGCTCCTATCCCTAGTGAAAGGGATAGGATGGGACTCTGTCATATAGCTCACCGGCATCTCGTCCTTATCCAGCAGGGTGATGACCGTATCCCTCTACCCACAGGTAGAGGGGTAGAAAAAGATAGAAAGAGAGCCAGTCACTTTCTCATTTACTATCTATTCATACAGTCACACCAGGACTCGATGCTGTTCAGCCTGCTAGGGTCTGGGTTAGCTAGACGACGTGTTGAGCATCCACCACGGGTCCTAAGGAAACCGATCCAAGGACCTGTGGGCAATATCCAAAAGGTATAAGGAAGGTGCCGGTGATCTGGTTGTACCAGACCCTGCCTTCCATACCTGCGCCACGGAGAAGTTCTTACGAAACGCCAACGAGGGGCCAATACTTCTGACTTAGTGAGCTCTCGGACGGGACGTACGGATGTCGTCACTACCATCAGCCTCATACGCCCTCCTGATGACCTCACGCAGCCAGGACGAAAGAGTGTTCTTGATACTTCTTTCTTGGTGACCCCGGTGCTAACGAAGAGGCGTCGACACTCAGGCCCGAGGTGTCGAGTTCTCTTCAGCTAGCGCCGTAGCGTCCTCCCAGGACAAAGCAGCATCTTCATCCGCATCATTATCGGCATGAAGTTCCCGTACTCTCTTCGCCGGATGCCAGGTCCAGCAAGAAGAGGGGCTTGTGAGTTCCCTGGGTGGGCAAGACCTTTCGAAGCTCCTCCTAAGTAAGGAGATTACGAACGAGTTCGAGATGTCCAATCCCGTCAGTTTCAGGACGAGCATCAAGGCGGCTCTGTATCCTTGACTGGGGAACTGAGAGGAGCTTCTCTCGGCGAAGAAAAACGAGGAAATCCGCTACCTGCTGAAGAGTGGCTCTGAGAGGAGATAGGCCCCGTCTACGACACCAACCACAGAAGACGGCCGACTTCCCCTGGTACACAGCTGCAGAGGACTGTACGGACGTTTCCAGTCATCTCTGTTGCTGCGCTACGAAAAAAGCCTCTCGTTCGCAAGAGATGGTGGATAACAGCCAGCCGCGAAGACGTAGGGACTGGACTGCTCGGTGGTACCGCTCGATGTGGCTGGGCGAGAAGGTTGTGCCAAGGGGGAATCTCTCTCGGTTCTCTTGCGAGAAGAGCCAGCAGGTCCGATACCAAATGGCCTGTGGCCATTTGGGAGCCATCAGGATCATCCTGAGATTCGGGGTGACCAGTGCTCGACTGATCACCTTGCGAATCAGGGTGAACGGGGGAAAGGCATAGGCGAAAAGGTTGTCCCACGGGTGTTGAAGAGCCTCCTCTGCAGCTGCCCATGGGTCCGGCACGGCCGAGAAGAACACCTGGAGCTTCCTGTTGTGCCGGGGTGGCGAACAGATCCTCGACTGGTCGCCCCCACAGGTCGAAGAGCCTTTCCGCCACGTCCTGGTGTAGAGACCATTCGGTCCCTATCCCTTGATCCCGACGGCTGAGCGTGTCTGCTACTACATTCCTTCCCTGGAATGTAGCGTGCCGACAGCTCTATGAGTGTGCCTCGGCCCACTCGTGCACCTGCCGAGTCAACTGGTACAACGGGAGAGACCACTAGGCCCCCCCTGTTTGTTGACGTAAGCCACCACCGTGGTGTTGTCGCACATCAAACACCACTGAGTGTCCCATCAAGCGGTCCCTGGAACTCTTGGAGAGCGAGGAACGCTGCCTTGAGTTTCAGTACATTGATGTGAAGATGCTTGTCGTTCTCGTACCACACTCCTGAAGTCAGCAACTCCTCCAGGTGTGCGCCCCATCCCTCGGTCGATGCGTCTGAGAGCAGCTGCATGTCCGGGGGGAGAGTGCGCAGAGGCACTCCTCTTAAAGAGTTCCTGTCGTCCAGCCACCAGGCTAGGTCCTGCCTCACCTCCTGTGTCAGTGACAATGGAAAGCTTGGGGATCCGTCGCCTGTGACCAACTCTCCTTTAGTCTCCCTGAAGAGACCGCAGGTGAAGACGCCCGTTAGGGACTGCCTTCCCGAGTGACGACAGGTGTCCGATCACGACTTGCCATCGCTGAGCTACCGTTCCTGCCGAGACAGGAACTGGTTGGCTGCCACCCTGAATTGCTAATCCGCGAGTCTGCGGGAAGACTCGCCATGCTACCGTGTCGATCAGCATACCCAGGTACTTCATCCTCTGCTTGGGCTCGAGATCGGACTTTCGAAGTTCACAACGATCCCCAGATCGCGACAGAACTCGAGCAGTCGATCCCTGTCCTGTAGCAACTGCGAGCGGGAGCTCGCCAGGACTAACCAATCGTCGAGATACCCCATCAGACGTATCCCGTGCGAATGGGCCCAAGCAGACACCAGAGTGAACACTCGCGTGAACACCTGTGGGGCGGTTGAGAGACCGAAGCAAAGTGGCCTGAACTGGTACACCGTCCCGTCGAGGATGAAGCGGAGGTACTTTCTGGAGGACTGATGAATGGTTATTTGGAAATACGCATCCTTCAAGTCCACTGAAAGCATGAAATCGTTCTCCCTGATAGAGTCGAGCACTGAGCGTGCCGTCTCCATCGTGAACCGGGTCTGGCGAACCAACCGGTTCAGGGGAGAGAGATCTATCACCGGGCGCCAGCCTCCCGTAGACTTTTCCACCAGGAAGAGTCGACTGTAAAAGCCCGGTGATTGATCCGTGACGATTTCTACAGCTCTCTTGTTCAGCATGGTCTTGATCTCCTGTCTCAATGCTACGTCCTTCGATGCCCCTGGAACGTACGCCTGCTGTTGGACCGGGTTGGAGGTGAGGGGTGACCGAGATTCGAAGGGTAATAGATCTCCCTCCTGAAGGACATCTACAATCCAGGTCTCGGCGCCGTAGCGCTGCCAAGTTGCCCAATGGCTGGCCAGGCACCCCCCCACTTCCGGCAGCAGGTGAGGGGGAACGCCGTCCCTAGCGTTTCCCCCCTTTCTTCGACTTCCTCCCAGAGCCTCCACGGGAGGAGGAGGGCTGGTTACGGCTCCCCTTGCTAGAAGTCGAAGAAGACAGAGTCATTCCCCGGGGCTTCGACGCAGCTACCGTCTTAGCCACCGAGGAAGCGCTAGCCCGAGCCGTTAGACTTGGCCGCAGTCCAAGGCTGCCCAGACCCTTCGAGACTGCCTGGTGAACCAGACGTCACTGTCGTCAGTGCGCCGTCTGTCCACCGCAGCGTCCACCATCTCTCCTGATAAGAGAGACGTGGAACTCCGTAAAGGTCCGTTGCGAAGTCCCAACGCCGCTTCACGCCCGGCCGCCCTGGAAACCCGAGTAAGGACAGCGTCCCTTCGTCGGAGAACCAGGTTGGCCCACAGGTTCACCTCTGGTGGGCAAGGAAGGAGATGGCGCCGCCCCCAGACTGGCAAAAGTCTCCTGAAGGCCGAGTCATCTTCGGGAGAAATTCCCCCGGAGTTGGCTGCGACCTTAGATACTGTGAGGGACCACAGATCTAGCCAGGAGACGGCCTGGAAAGCTGCCATGGCGGTAGATTCCAGGCCGAATGTCTCTTGCTGCGAGAACCACAGGTTCTCGGACCAGGAGCTGCTGCAGAGACACACCCGAAGTCAGCCTGGCTAACTCCGGGGTTCACCTGTTTGGGCGGCATCGGGTCTTCAGATGGCACGTAAAAAACGCCGCTGTCGCAGCAGAGGAGGTGGAAGCAGCTTGCTCGACTGCCAGACTTGAGCGAACCGTCTTGTCCGGAGACAAGCGATTCAAACCTGGTCCAGCACTGAGTCCGCCAGCTCAGAAAGCGGCAAACCCACCGTCGGTCTGGGTTCCCTCTTCGGGGCCCCAGAACGACTCGAGCCAGGACGTGGGCTCGGATGGTGGGATCAGCGATCCTTCCGTGAGGTCATTGTGCTGACGAATCAGCGAATAACCTCGCAAAGTTCCTCTGGATCTCAGGAGTGACTGCTTCCTGCGGAGTCGGACCGTCCAGTCCCTCAACAGGGGCAACTCCCGAGACCCTCCTCCCTCAAGGAGGAGGAACAGCGACAGACCCCTCTCGGTCTGCTCCAACCACCTGTGCGTACGACCTGGCTGGTCCGAGAACCGTGCCTGGTACGTACGACGCCGTGGTGGATCCTGAGGGGCAACCACCCCTCACGATCACTCCTCAATACCTCGCCCCTCCCGGTGTAATCCGAGGAGGTTGAAGGTATGGAAGAGGCAGACCTGACGCTCTCCTCGCTCGTCTGGCAGAACCAGCGGCTTGGAAGACTGCAGGCGATCGCCAACCCGCGGTGGCGATCGAGCTGCAGACCTAGTCGAGCCGTCTCGCTGTGGAGAACGGCTGGACCGAGAACAGCGGCTCCGGTCTCGTGTGTCAGAGGAGCTGGTGCTGGTCGCCGTACCCGATCGCTCTC
>NC_087207.1:35147976-35162177 GCF_015104395.2 Macrobrachium nipponense | reverse complement strand
TTTCTGTACTTATTCTTGTGTTATTAGCGAAACTACTCACTACTGAGTCCTTAACATTACTGTCTATGTCTGTAATCATAATAACAAACAGCAATGCAACTAACACCGTACCTTGTGACACACCGGATATTACCTTAGCTTCATCTGATTTTTTATCATTTGCACTCAGTATCTGTTTTCTGTTTTGCAAAAATTCTTTTATCCATCTTCCTACTTTGTCCACAATATTATGTTTTCTAATTTTCTTCACTAATATATTATAGTCTACCTTGTCAAAGGCTTTTGCAAAGTCTGGGTAAACCACATCTGTTTCTTTTTCGTTGATCATATTTTTATATTTGTTCTCACGGTGGACTAACAGTTGGGTTTGAGTACTTTTTCCAGGTGTAAAACCATGTCCTATATTAAACAAATTATTTTTCGTTATATTTTTCTTCATTACCCTTTCATACACTTTCATAATATGTGATGTTGGACTCGCAGGCATATAATTACTTGCCTCTAATCTTGATCCACTTTTGAAAGCAGGGGTAATATATACTAATTTATGTTCATCATAAATCTTGCCTGTATCTACACTTTGTCTTACTATAGAAATTGTATTTTTCATATCCTTCCCAGTTTTTCATCTCTTGCTTATCTCTGGTTTCAATTGCTTTGGAACGGACTGTTAATTATATGAAATTGTGGTCTGAAATACTTGTATCATACTCTATTATTTCTTTAACATAATTCACCTTGTTCACAAATACATACTAGGTCTAAAATATTATCCTTTCTTGTTGGCAGGTGATTTATTTGCTGAATGCTGTGTTCTAGTAGCATATCTAATAGCTTTTCAAATTGCCTCTTATCTTCTGCACTACTATTACTCTCTTTTTTTATATGCATAGATACAACCACAATCTCCTATTCATTCTTGCCAATCTATGAAAGAAAAGTTATAGTCTCCGGATAGGAGTATAGTCCAGTCTTTGTGATTTCTACATATATCATCCAATTTTTCTATTATTATGTCATGCTCTTTAATATTAGGGGGTCTGTATACGTATTACGATGTTCACTAATTTTTCAGATTCAAATTCTCACATATTTTTCCTTGATTTATGTCTTTCCCATATATCGTGGTTCCCCCTTGATTCCTATTTTTTCTATCTGATCTATAAGCTTGGATCCCCCTTATCTGATCATCATTACCAGTCTCTTGGGAATACCAGGTTTCACTTATATTCATTATATCTATTTTTTCAGTTTGGATTAGTTCTTCTAAGGACTCTATTTTTCTTTTTGAGTTACTCATAACTAAACCCTGAGCATTCATCACTATGATGGTTTGCGTGTTATCCCCATCATTTAATAGGGGTAATAAAAAGGATTTTCCCATGTCTCTTTCCTGTTCTGATATGTTGTTCTTTTCTTCATTTCCAGAAATTCTGACATTAAAAAATCCAACTTTTCCAATACATTTGATCTTCCATCTTCATATTTATTCATTTTGTGTATGTATCTGCATTTACCTCTCTATCTGCACCATCCCCTGGCATTGTATATACAGTGTTTGTTTCTTACACTGTACCTAGGTGCTGATGCCTGAAATCTTGATGCTGACATTTCATAACGAGGTGATGGCTTGTTTTTCTCCACCTTATATTCTTTGTTCCTTTCCTGATTTGCTTCATTTTTACTTTTTTATTATTTATTTGGTTTTGAATTTTGTTCTTCATGGCTACAGGGTGCATATATCTACATTTTTTGTTGAACTTCCTTTTCCTTCTTTTAACTTTTTGCTTAGTTTTGGATGTAGAGTGCTGCATTCATCCTCATAGCTGTCTGGGTGTGCACATTTGCCATAAATCTCATAATTTTGACATACCTTGGGATGCTTGTAGTGACATCTATCACCGAATCTGCAATTCCCTCTTTTCAAAAAGGTGCAGACTGTGTCTTTCTTCTCCTTTTTTTTTCCATCAGTATGAAGATCTGGGTACAGCCTCTTTAGGATTTTATTTTGTGTTGTCATGTTGTAATTTATTTCATTGAATATATCCTGCTGTATTGCCTCATATGTAGTATCAATGAGTATCTCTGCATCCATACTCTTGCCCTGTTCTTTGTTTTCATTATTTTTCTATCACTTCAGTTTTATTTTCTTCTTTTCCATTTTTCTCTTCTTCCTCTTACTCATCTTCCTCATCCTTGACTATTTGCACACTAGGTCTTGATTTAATAACATTATCTATCCATGATAGACATGTTGAGCAAAATACTCTTGTGTCCTTACTTGTATTTTGCTGGACTAATGCACATTGAGGATGCATAGGTACAAGACATGCATAGCATTTCCTGATCAGGTTTTGTGGATTTACAATGCTATACCACACCTTACACAGTTTACATGCTTTAAGCCTTTATTTTCTTATTGTATCAATCAGTATATTCACTATATTCACCTTATTCATTTTCTTTGTTGGATTGTGTTGATTGATGTAAATTTTCTTTATAAGTCTCTTGCTCACTTGAATTTTATTTGGTACTCCTTTAATTATTTTCATAATATTTTCTGCAGACTTGCTCCAGTTTGAAGGATCATATCCTTCCAATATGTCTATGAATATTTTTGCCTCTTTTTGGTTAGGGTTGTTATTGATCTCATAGATAAGAAATGCTTACTCAAAGTCTCTTGAGGTTTTTGCTCGCTACCTATCCAGACTTCTTCGAACCAGCTTTGCCTTCGTCACCGCCTTCTATGTTCATGATGGACAGGAAGGTAGTAATCGTCAGGGTTGTCGAAGCTAGTTCTTTCTCAGTCCGCCAAATAGTGGTTGGCAAAGAAGCGGGAGTTGGGTAAAGCTTCTTTCACCTATCCTCCTTCCAAGCTACAGAGTAAGACACCGTTTTTGAGTGACTGGAGAAGTTCCTTCCTTGGGAGTGTCTGCCTCCTCTCAAGGGAATTTCTCTGGTTTAGTGGATTCAAATAGGAGATCTGCTTTTGTGGCTGCAAAGGTGATGTTTTCCACCCCTGATTTTGATCACCTTGTTCGAAACTTGTTTAAGGTAATAAAAGTGTTTACCTTTCTGGATTGAAAAATGCAGCATTAGCTAGGAAAATAGAGGAGTGTCAGTCAATGGAAGCAAAGTTTGCTTCGGACTGGCTTAATGTTGCTGTGAGAGACAGTTCAGGAGAACTAGCCACTCTGTTTACGATGGGAGTGCTTAAAAGCAGGAGTTGTGGTGTTCGTTTCTTCTCGAGGAATGACAACTAATCAGAAATTGGCATTAACGTTTTCTCCCATATGTAAGTCCCACCTGTTCCCAGAGGAGACGGTTCAACAGGTGTTGTCAGATCTGGAGAAGAAATCCTACAATGACCTTCTGACTCAATCAGTGAGACATCCGAAGGATCCTCCCGCTACAGGAGCTAAATCTTCTCCCCTTCAGAAGCACCCTTTTTGAGGGGGGAAAGACCAGGATTCAAAACAGACCGAGGACTAACTTGCGAACTCAAGTTAAGTCAACCACGAAGCCCCCTTTAAGTCGACTAACAAGTAATCAGAAGGTCCTTCACACACCTATAGGAGCAAGACTCCATTGCTTCTTGGAGGAATGGAGTTGGAGAGGAGCAGAGCGGTGGGTAGTGCAAGTTCTCTGAGAAGGATAATCGATCCCTTTTCTTCAAGATCCTCCACTGTCCAATGTTCCTATCTCTTTTGACAGCATACTCAAAGGTATCAGAGAGAGCTTCGGCATTGGCCAAGGAAGTAGAGGTGCATATCATCAAGCAGGTCATAGAAGAAGTGATAGACAAAAACTCCCAAGTTCTTTACAACAGGCTATTTGTAGTCCCCAAGGCATCGGGGGGCTGGAGGCCCGTACTAGATGTAAGCGCCTTTAATCTCTATGTCCAAAAGACGAAGTTTCGGATGGAGACCAGTTGGTCTGTGATGTCTGCCCTTTAACTCTCAACATGGAAAACCCATATTGTCATGTCCCCATTTATCAAGAGTCAGAGAGGTTTTTGAGGTTTGTCTTCAAAGAGAGTGTTTCAATTCAGGGCCCTCTACTTTGGAGTAACGACGACTCCCCAAGTATTTCCCTATAGCCTCGCTCCTCTAGGAAAATGGCTACACCTGATGGGGATCAATAAGGCCTTTTATTTGGATGACTGGCTCCTGCGATCCAAGTAGAGTCGTCAGTTTATGAAGGACATGGAAAAGAAGTTACGCTTAACTCAACAGTTAGGACTCATAATAAATCACGAGAAATCCCAGTTGTCTCCGACTCAGAAGATTCCCTATTTAGCGATGATTCTGGACTCTAGGTTTTTGGGTTTTTCTCCCCGAAGAGAATAGTCGTGTTTAAGGACAGTGCAAGAATTTCTAATTCGCCTGTCTTGCTCAGCTCTAAACTGGATGAGTCTCCTTGGAACATTGCATCAGTGGAGAGTTTTGTATCCTTAGGCTGTCTCCACATGAGGTCTCTCCAATTCTTTCTGAAGGTAAATTGGAATCGGAAGACGCAACCAGACTCGTTAATTTTTCCTTTGACAGAAGAAATAAAGTCAGCTCTTCGTTGGTGGTTTTCGACGGAGAGACTTCAAGAAGGAATTCCCTAGTCCCGATGAACTCTGACCTAGAGTTCTTCTCAGATGCATCAGACAGGGGATGGGGTGCTCTCTTAGGAGACAAGAGATTCTCAGAATTATGGATGGAACAAGAGAAGACCCTACACATAAATGTGAAGGAGTTGAAGGTGATTTTTCTGGGTCTGCAGGCCTTCGCTCCTCTAGTTGCTGGAATAAAAGTAGCGATTTATGTGGACAACACCACAGCGCTTTCGTATGTCCGCAATTAAGTAGGGACACATTCTTTCTCCCTCAACAGAGTGGCAGAAGACCTCCTTCTCTGGGCAAACAAACGCAAGATAATACTTTTTCCAAGGTTCGTTCAAGGGAAAATGAACGTCTTGGTTCCAGACCCACTAGCATGGAGAATAGATGCAATGCTTCTGGACTGGATGGGCCTCAACATGTATGTGTTTCCTCCCCTTGGTCTCATAAGAGAGGTCATCAACAAATTACAGTCCCATCAGAATGTGTCGATGATACTCGTGGCCCCATTCTGGCCCAGGAAAGAATGGTTCCTGGACCTCCTCAAGCTCCTGGTGGACTTCCCCAGGCTCCTGCCCTAAGGTAGATGTCTTCTCAAACAACCCCACTTCAACAGGCATCAAGGGTTGTCTGCTCTGGCCCTGACAGAATTCAGACTGTCAGGAGCCTTGTCAGAGTGAAAGGTTTTTCACGAAGAGTGGCAGAGGTTATTGCAAAATGTAGATGTTTTTCTTCCAAACTCTTATCAATCGAAGTGAAGAATATTTAGAATGTGGTGCAGACAACATCACGTCTTTTCTTCTACGAGATCTATAACAGAAATAGAAGAGTTTTTGTTATTCTGAGGGATACAAGGAAGCTGTCCACATCTACTATTAAAGGTTATAGGTCTATGCTTTCTTTAGTTTTTAAGCATAGAGGCCTTGACGTTTTGAATAATCAGGATATCAGCGACCTCATTAAATCTTTTGAGTCTTCAAAAACTGTGAAGCCTGGGGAGGTGGATTGGCACTTGGACTTGGTTTGAATGTGGATTTCCAGTCCGCAGTTTGAGCCTTTAAATTCTTCGTCTCTGAAGGATCTAATGAAGAAGACTTTATTTTTAGTCACCTTAGGTACAGCACGTAGAGTAAGTGAAATCCAGGCTATTAGTTAAGAGGTTGGGTTTGCTCAGAATAACACAGTGTGTTCATACGTTGGAGATTTTCTGGCAAAGAACAAGGATTCATCGAATCCATGGCCTCGCTCTTTTGTGATAAAGAACCTGACGTACATAGTGGGACCAGAAGAGACCAGAAGAGGAGTTGAGTTGAATATAAAATTTAGGGCAAAGGCCAAGCACTGGGACCTATGTGATCATTCAGCGCTGATATGGAAATTGGCAGTACAAGGTTTGAAAGGTGTAACATGAGGAAAACCTCACAGTTGCACTATGAGTCAAGTGTTAGGAGAGGATGGAAAGTAAGATGAAACCTAGGGGCCGAAGGCACACTGCAAAGAACCTTAAGTAATGCCTACAGTGCACTGCATGAGGTCCACAGATGGCACTACTCCCCTAAGGGGACCAGAAGAGGAGGAGCGTATGTTGATGTCCTGTCAGAGCCATCAGATACTATCTGCATAGGACGGAGACTTTAAGAGGAAGTTCGAATTGTCTCTGATGTTCGGTGAGAGACCCCTCCCATCCTCTCTCCAAAAATACTATTTAGTTCTTTCTGAGAAGCTTGATTCTGGAAGCTCATAAGCAATTCCAAGTTGAAGCTCTTAACGTATTGGAAGTGAAGGCTCATGAAATTTGTGCTGTGGCGACTTCTTTAGCATTTAGACATAAAATGCCTTTATCCTCCATCCGGCAAAGATGTTCTGGAGGTCGAAATCAGAGTTTTCTTCACATTATCTGAAGGACATACAGTCTGTTTTTGAAAATTGTAATAGGTTGGGACTGTTGTCTATAACTGGCATGGTGTTGGGAGAGGAAGCATAGGGGACCTCTTTCCCTCTGCTATCTCCTCGCCTTGCAAATTTAAGGTTGTTGAGTTTTTGGGAAGCCGGGGGGTACAATGTACCCGGAGTACTCTCCAGTTTTTTATGTTTAGGGTTGTGGTTTGTTTTAATTTTTAGTGTAGGTGACAGTTCTGTTGATTGGTTGTCTGGTCTTTGCCCAGGGCAAGGGCAAACTGTTTATTTTTGTTAACCATCAGTGAACCTCCATGGCTACAAAATCCCACCATTAGTAGGGATGATCCTGCCCATTACTGCCATGTCTCCTACAGGTGATGAGAGTGCTGACCAGAGGCAATATCCACCTGCAGCTGCTCTCTCACCAGGTAAGGTACTGCAAACATTATGTAATGTGAGCATATTATTGTTGTCTAAACCAATAAGCTGTCCATTTACCCACCTACCTTGGAAAGTGGAATCAGCTTTGTAATTGTTTGTTAAGTCACTTACGTGAAAATAATATTTTTATAATAAAATCAAGTTTCGCACATACTAAACAATTACATAATCAGAGCCCTCCCTCCTCTCCACAGATGGATGTTGTGGCTCAACGAATTCACAACAGTTAGCTCTGCAGTACCGAGTATTCCCAAAAGTGGGCAGGACCCGTATCACCTACAATGATGGCAGCGCCGCCGCTGCCAAATATTTTTGACTGCCAGGTAAGAAAGCTTACAGCTTTCTAATTGTTTGGTAAGTATATGTGAAACCTTATTTTCTTATAAAATATAATTTTTACTTGTTGCTGTGTTTGTGATCTACCTATAAGTGCTTACTAATGTTACTAGCTTTTTTGTGCCCATAAGTTCTATTTTATTTTTGTATGTTTTATCAATGCTTGTTAATAGTTCCTTGTCTTGATGCAGAGCAGACAAGACCAATGCCACTGTGAAGGTCATGGTTGACCTTGTAATTGTTTCATGTCACCTATTGTGGTAGATCCACATTCAGTGTGCACTTCTTTCAGTACATAAGTGCACTCATGATTTTCCCAGCCCTGAAAGTGCTGTGTGGCCTTTTCCACAATGGAAACATTACAGGAAGAGGAGGAGGAAGCCTAAGAAAGACACTTTGTTCAGCAGAGACCCTACGCTGAGTCCTTACTGGACATTCTCCTCTGCTTGTGACCCTCCCCCCACCCCCCCTCCCCCCAGCACTTCCTCTTTTGAGAAGACCAGCTGACTCTTTTGAGAAGACCAGCTGAGTTTGTGAAACTAACTACACTTTAACCGGATAAAGAAGAATTGACACAACTAAAATCCCTACAACAGCTAAGAAAGGTATGGCCTTCCATAGGCATTCTGGGCTCGCCTTCCCTGTCAACATTTCTTGAGTCCTTGGCTCAGCAGCATGACAAGCATCAGTATGGCTTCTCCCATCCCCCCCTCCATCCCCACTGCATCTACCTCCCAGGAGGTACTTCCAGTGACTGAGATGTTGGAGTTTATTACCCCCCTCCCCCACCCTGATCCAGGCCCCTTGCTCACCCCAAAGACCTGTCATGAAAGCAAGAATATTATCACTAAGAAACATCACCGCTTACCTTGTCAAGCCCTGCCTACTGAAGGTCAGAGGTAAAGAAGACGAAGTATTTGTGTAAGAGAACTTATTCGTTGACACCACTCCTCTCGAAGGAGGCAAAGCAGATCCAGTCAGTCCCTGTCCAGTGAGCCCTTACTGCTGCTTGAGGAGTTGTTGGAATCACTGTTCTACCTCTTAAAAATTTCTCCCAGTAGAGTGAGTCTTGGTAAACCACTGTGGGCTCCCACTGGAGAGGCTGCTCTAACCCTCCCCCCCTTTTCACAGCAGTTTCACTATCTTTCCCAGGGCACATGAAGACTGATCCCTCTCATAAGAGACCCCATGCCCCTCTTGAATGAGACCCTTGACATGCCACAGAGAAATGTCAGACCAGGATGTTTCTTGCCACTACTGGCAGAGCCACAGCTTTCATGAAAAGTACCCATTCCAAAACCTTATCCTCGGACCTTGAGCAACGATTCCAGGAGGTAATTTTTCTCATTCATGATCTTAAATATCTCAGGGAGGTGATTTCTGCTTCCACATTACCAGCTGTATGTCTTTCAGAACGGTTGGTGGGTTCTGCCCTAGAAGCAAAGAACATTACTATAAGTCTACCTTGGTCAGAGCTTTCACACAGTGTTTTGGCAAAGGTGAACTTGCTGATCTGTGGATTAACTGGTTCTCTCTCAATCAGCAAATCAGGAAAGCTACTTCCCCTTTGTTATCAAGACAGAAGAAATATTACCTCCCTGAGGATGCAGATGACTCACCCCTCTGCCTCAATCCAGTACAGTCACTACCTAACTTATGAATAAGTTACATTCTTGACAGCTGTTCTTATTCTGAATTGTTTGTAAGTTGTGCATAGCATTTAATCATGAGAGTCTTTGGGATAATCAGGGAAGGGTTAAAGGTATATGTTTTTCTTCTTCCCCATGTTCTGTTCTTTGCAAAAAAATCTTACTAGCAGAATAGACATGCAGAGCAAAATTTGAACTTATGGTTGCAAATCAGGCATGCAGAGCAAAATTTGAACTTATGGGTGACAAAGGATGGGTGAACAAAGGGAGTGCTCAAAAGAGTTTTAATGTGTAACCCTGTGTGTTCATATCTCTGAGTGTTCGTAACATGAATGTTTGTAAGTAGGGCAAAAACTATGCTGGCTGAATAACAATGTCCCATTAGAGAAGCTGCATCAATAAGGCCTTAATTTCAGCTCCACAGAGTCAAATAACCTAGAGACTAATGACATTGGCATTCCATGTTGCACCTAGGTTAAGATATGTAGCAGGTGCCACAACCAAGCAGTTGCCCCGGACCTCAAGGTCAACAGCAAGTTAGTTTATGTTGTTGGGCAGGAAAGCCTTCACCTTCCCAGCCCATGAGATCACCAATAATTTGGAGTAGTTCCTCTTGCTCATGTCAAAACAGGTTTCAAATTAGTATTCCCTCAGGAATAATTCAATCCTAGAATTTCCCTTATATACTTCCCCCCTGAAGAAGGTGGCAGTGGCAGTTAAGTAGGGGGGATTTAGCAGCCACCTTGGGGTCCAGCCAGGGCAGTAGACTGCTGACTATGAGACCCCAAAGATGATGCTTGTGACAGGACTCCACTCCATCTACCTCTGCAAAGGCTCAGACACCTCTTAGCCCTTTTGCCTGACTCAGCCTGAAAGAGGAGGTAGAAGTAAGAAAAAAGCAGGCTCCCAGTGAGACTGTCCTCCCCCTCCACTTGGAGGCTGTCTCTCAAATCACTGGACAACATGGCAGCAGTCCCAAAGTGTGGATAAAGACCTCCATTAATGGACTGTCATCCCCCTCCCCCTCTCCTCAGACTCGACCCTATGCCTGATATACACAACCAACTTGACACCAAGTCCAAAGCTCTGTGGACAGAGGTCAAGACTATGAGCCTTTTCTTTAAACCCAGTGATAACATTATCCATAAGGAAGATGGCAGGTAATGATTCCCCACCTCCTTGGAAGTGTCTCAGTGGCACGATCGGTATGGTCTTGGCCTGCCACCTCGGTGGCCGCGAGTTCGATTCTCAAGCATTCTACTGAGGGGTAAGAGATGTGTATTTCTGGTGGTTTGGAAGTCACATAAAGCCAGTGGTCCCCGTTGCTGAATAACCACTGGTTCCATGCAACATAAAAACACCAAACAAACAAACCACCTTGGAGGGGAACCTAGTCCTTTGGGATTAGCCCAAAGTGATGCCAGTTTGTAACATCCAAAGCGAGGCTCAAGGGAAGCACTGCCCCACCCTTTGGGGCAGTGCCAGCAAAGCAGCAGCAGTGTGCCACTGTTTCTTTGGATGGTTGATACACTCCGTTCCACCGAGAAAGGTGCTCAGCCCTGCCTGCGGGCACTACCTTCCTTGTAATTAGTTGAAGGTGTAGTGTTTATATCACTTTATGAACAAATGCAAAATTTTTAAAGTATAATTTTTTTTTTCCTAGGTCCAGCCTACATAATTTTTTCCTTCAGATTTTCATGCTGAATACAGGCTGGACAAACAAAGGGTAGCATTGGTTGGGTGAGAATGGACATCCCCTCTCACCTATCTGTACCTGGGTACCACTTTTGTTTAGTCAGCAAATGGTTAGTCCTGTGCATGTGCAGAAGGATACTCCATATATGAAAGTCTACGGCTTGCATATACCTAGTCAAAATGCTAATCACTTTAAAGTTTAGCATTCAATAGTCTACTGTAATTAAATCATTTACTACTATTGTTAGTATGATAATTATTATTAATTGAAAAAATTAAGCTGTTACCATTGACTCTCATTAAAGAACTGACCTCAGTTTCTCTCAGGATAAAAGCAGATAACTGAAATATCAAGGAAACAATATATAGTGCCTTTTTAGGTAAAGGTATATTTTATGTAAAAAAGTATGCCTTCATCTCTTATATATTCTTTACATTGATCTTCTCAAACAGTAATAAATCTGTTACCTTAGTAATTACTTCATTGGTAATATTCCACTTCAAAGGGTCAGAGAAAACATGACCACTTTTTTTTATAAATGGTACTATGACTATTTATTGTGCATATCTAAATAAAGTATTTAGCTTTAAACAATCAAGTTACATATCGTAGTATAATTTAATGGTAAACTTGTGTATGTACGTCTAGTTATAGTTTATATTGAACTGTTGTGTGATCAGTTGTGCATGAATCTGAACATCACTTTTTTTTTTACCGTTTGGAGTTAAAGGTGCAATTTTAATGTGATATTCACTTTAGTACACATATGGTATTATAATTTTATGGTCTACAATTAAATCCTCAGATTTTTACAATATTTTGTACATTTCATCCATATTTTCAAGAATGCACATCAGTCTACAGAAAAAGAAGTACTGGGATAAGGGGTAACCTGATGGCAACCTAGGATATCAGATGAGACTTAGGTACAATAAAGAATAGACAAAAGCAAAATGTGCTTGTAGACAAATTTCAGTGAAAGAGAAATTATTTTTGGTAAACAGGTTATGTTGAAAAAGCCATGTACTACTATACAAGAAGTGGCATTGGTGGTAAGGTGTTCCACAGCATTAATGAAATGGATAAAGAGAAAAAGAGGTTAATACCTATCAAAGAAAGGATGGGTCAAGAGTAATATCAGGAGAAGAAAGACAATATGCAATGGAATGAACAATTTTGTGAGGTCCTGAATAAGGAATGAGGGGGAATGATTTGATGGATAGATCAGAGGATTACAAATATTAACTGAATGTGCTTATGCATGAGTTCCCAGTTTCTGAAGTGGAATCAATAATAAACTTAGGATGTTGAAAACGCCTGGTTATGATGGAATCACTGTGAAAGAATTTTGGTTGAAAATGGGATGACACGACACCTTTTACATTAGTTATGAAGAACATGGAATGAAGAAACAAAGCCTGATGATTGGGAATTGGAATTTATAGCTAAGGTACCAAAGACTGGTAACATAACTGGGTGCATTAACATTAGCACTTTTATATTTATTGTAATGAATAAATTCAGTTAAGGTATTCCCTGTACTAGCAGCGTACCCGTCCTCCAGACTCCTCCGGACAGGTTATCAGAGTCGTAATAACATGAGTGGGTATGAAAAAGTCCCCTTAGAAATGGCCCTTGAATTCTGGATTTTGACTAAAACCTTCATAGAGGAGGGGGGAATGTATGGTAACAATTTTGTAGCCCTAGTTGTCAACTCTGAAAGTTGTAAAAAATGAAGGGGTATTAAAAAGGGGGGGATTAAGACCTCTTGGAAATGGCCCATGTGCAGATTTTAACTAAATTCTTCGTGAGAGGGAGAGAGAGAGAAAGAGTCTGGTAAAAATTTGGTAGCCCTAGCTTCGGCTTCTAAGGAGACTTATGACCCCCTAAGAAACGGCTCTCGAATTTTGGATTTTTACTAAACCCTCGCTGGGTGGGAGGTAAGTCTATGGAGAAAAATTTAGTTGCCCTAGCTTCAACTCCAAAAGTTGTAAAAAAAAATGAGGGGGTATAAAAAAAACGGGGTTCTGTTCCCCTGAGAAACAGCCCTTGAATTTTGGAAATTGACTGAAACCTCCCTGAGAGGAGGGGGAGTCCATGGTGAAAATTTGGTAGCCATAGCTTCAACACCAAAAGTTGTAAAACATGAGGGGGTATAAAAAAGGGAAGTCATGGCCCAGTTAGAAATGGCTCTCAAATTTTGGATAATGACAAAACTTTCCTGGGGAGGGGAGTCTATGATAAAAATTTTACAAAAGTTGTAAAGCATGAGGGGATATAAAAAAGGGGGGGTTATAACCCTATGGACGAGTGATAATGGTAGTTACATTTGACAATGTCTTCGAGGGTTGCATGTGTGAGAGAGAGAGGGAGAGACTAAATGAGAACGTCGTTGGGTTGAGAGTTTAAGTGTTTTCGTGTGTTTGATATGTTGTGTTTCGTGTTGCTGTGTGATAGTATGTAAAGGCCTGTCCACACGACCAGGCCTGATCGGCGGACCTCCCCTCTTACGGGCACACTTGATGGGCAAACCGTCAAATTGCCCGATGGGTCTTGTAGCAGAATCACCATGGTGGTGCCCAATGGCTTGAGCTTCGACCCTGGCAGACGTACGTTAACCATATACCTTTCTTTTACTGAGCCATTCTTTGCACCATATTCTCTTCTTTTTCATCACACACAAAGCATTTATCATGCTACACAATATCTTCTTCTTTGCGGTAGGCACCATGTTTATCGTACCGCACTGAACACGCTACCATCGTCGGGCACGCCCACTTCATCGCCTCAACCGTGTGGACAACATTCATAGGTAAGCCCGCCATAATTTGCCCGTCAACCCTGGAGCACGCCGATCAGGCCCACTCGTGTGGACAGGCCTTAAGTGTCTGTTTTTCTGAAGAGTGTGAGATAGCGAGAGAGAGATAGTAATTGGTGGATGGATAATAAGGAGTGGTTTGATGGTGGCATAAGCGTCTGGCTTGTCTGTTGGAGAAGTCGCTGAGTATATCAGCGGCGAGAGTCCGTTATGAGAGTCGGAAGAAGTCAGTAAGTCTGTGAAGTCGTAGTCGTACTAAACAGTTGGTTTGGCAGCGGTCTTATCCACTGATGGTCAGTTGAGAAATTGTGTGATTTGATTGGTTCTGACATTGTCAGTTGAGAGATTGTGTGATTTGATTGGTTCTGATATTGTAAAGTTGTTGTGCATGTGTCTGTCTGGTTGAAGAGGTTGGTTGTGCATTTTAATGTCTGTGAGTTGGCGATTGGGGACAGTGTTGGTGCTGGTGGTTTGTTGTGCTGGGTTCGAGTTATGTGGTTGTCGCGTTGTTTTGAGCTGTTGGTGTTCGTCTGTGCAGTGACCTCGGATGGATGTTTTGTATTGTGATTCTTGGCAGTTGTTGCCTCGACTAGCCTAGCCTATATCCAGCAGACAGCACAGTGTCTAGCCCTGAAGTCAGCCATTGACGGTGAGTACGAGAGTGTGAAGTTGTTGTCTGTAGTTATTGGTGAAACATAAAGGGGAAAGTGTGGCCAAGGGTCTATTTGAGAGTCGGTACGATTAACATAACTGTGG
>NC_087207.1:35047976-35142976 GCF_015104395.2 Macrobrachium nipponense | reverse complement strand
ATCGCATCTAGAGATTAGACTCAAAACAAATCTTAGAAAACAAAAGTAAGAAGGACAGAGTACGCATAAAGGAATTAATTTAACAGTAGATGGAGAAATGATTAATGACAGTGAATGTTTTCATATACTTTTGAACAATAATATCCAGTAAAGATTGTCTTGAGCTTGGAATTTAGTGAGAGACTAAAAGAGGATAATCAAACTAGGGACAGGCTAGATATGAGTAAAATCAAATAGATCATACTATCAAACATATACCATCAAACAGATAATACTATGGTTACATGTACTTGAATCATGGTATGATAGTGAAACTTCATCCAAAATATTTTCTCTATTTGAGAATAAATCTTCAAGAAGAATATTAGGATTCAGATAGCAGGATCGAGTTACAAATGATACTATTAAGGAAATGGCAGAAGTTCACAGGCTGGACTGGCTGTGATGTGAATTAGGTTTTAATGTATGTTGATTTAGTTACATTACCGTACTACCCAATTTAAAAGTTTTCTTCTCACTATACAGTATTGAGAGGAATGTAATCTTTACAAGTGACAGAAAAATTTAATTGTACCTGTTGATATCTGATTTAACTTAAAGCATTCAACCATTCCTTATTTTATTTATTATTATATGTTTAGATTATATGACGGACCAAAGGACTACAAAGATTCATTTAAAGCACAGGACACTGGCCAAGAATAATGGACAGTTTAGAATACCTCCATAAATGAAAACCAAAAATAAAAGTAGCACTGTACATTTGATGTATGCCAAGATAAAAACTGATAAAATTAATCATTCAGAGAAGTTCCTATTATTTAAAATACCACCTTTCACTTGGTATAGTAAAATTACACATCATGAAAATGAGTAAGTTCGGTAGCTTGTGCGCATCAGAGGGAAAGAATGAAAAAAGGAGAGGATTGCGCTTCACTATTGTGATAAAGTATTATCAGTTTAGCTGTCAGTTGCTATTTTGGTATACAAAAACTTGTGGTAAGTCACTTTCAGTAAAGTTACATTCTCTGATTCCATCAATGCTAAAGCTATTTCTGCTTCCTTCAGTCGCACCCTCACATCTACAGTCCTGACGATTTTACTAACAGCCGTTATATATGTCTTACTTATCTTTCCATTTATCACAATTGTTTTTTAGACACAGGTAATTAGAATAGACTGCATTTGATACAGTATCTCGTGCACCCTTTAGAATTCTTCAAGATGAATATTTATGAATTATAACAACAGTAAAGATAACACTACTAGATTCCTAAATGTAAAACCTAGACTGAACTTCTATTACTATGAATATTGCTTGAAATAAAATTTCATAGTATCTAAACCCAAGATTAGATGAAGTGCCACATACATAAGGTCCAGGAGTCCTCTCCAGTGGTGTGGTTGGCATTCCATAGTGGTGGACCAAGATATTTTTTGGGAGGTCAAAGAAAATTACACAAAACTAATGTACCAATTCTGTAATGAGTAAAATATACTATTCTTGATTGTATATATCCATGTGAGTGAAGGAAAAAAAAAGCAGGTATGAGTAATTAGTGAACTTATATTTGAAATTATAGAGCTCAATTTTTAATTAATTTTCAACTCTGTATATATGCATATGTATCAAATACTGAGATTTAAATTTCCTCACAACTTTATATTCAACACTAGCCTAATCTCTATTATCAAAGTTTTAATTTTCAACTATAGTATAATATCCTTGTCATGTAAATATATATCAGTATAGTGCATGGTATCATCAAATCATCAATAACACAAGAGACTCATGACCCTCCAAAATCTCTTCTTCAGAATTTCAACCTCTGCCTTTCCCTCTTCTTCTTCTTCTGCTTTCCCCGGAAATTAATTCTCAGCAGCAGCAGTAGCAAATTGCACTGCTCTCATATCAAAACTGTCACTGTGGTTTCAGTCACTTCATACGTAAGTTGATAACATTAAGTTGGCTCAAAATTTCATGAACAAACGTCATTTGTGTTAAAAACCTACAATCATATCCATTCACTTCTCAGCTCTAGTATATAATAAGTTGTAAAGGTAACAAGAACCAAAATAATGTCACTAGACATAGAGCTCAACTGTAAATAAACTAAAAAAATATTTCAAATACTTCCTCAGCTAAAACATTCCAATGGTATGTAAATGGATCAAATAGAGACTATTAATATCATTAGAATGGCTCAAATCCTATAAAAATAATCAGTAGCACGTTAATTGTCAATTGTATTAAAAAAATTCACTTCACATCTGTATACGAGTGCAAGGCGTACACATAACAGGAATCAACATAAGGTGATTAAGAATATGCCAAATCCCTCCTTTAGCTTTCGCCAAAGGGAATTTCAACCGGGGGGGGGACGTATCTGACTAGGGAGCTCTCCCTACTCGCTCCTCTCAATATGCTTTATCATCCACTAGGAAACGACAAGCATCAACACCAATGTCTCAGAGAGGCATCGTTTACAAAGAGTAACCTTCCTCTCGAGACTGGCAATAGTTTTAAGGTAACTTTTCCTGCTAGTCTCTCGTCAAGGAAAAATGCCCTAAATCTCTTCATCTCTTGTCTTTCGTTCATAAATAGTGGACCTTTTGATTCGTTTATCACATATTACAGGCGTTAGCCTCAATACCTCCAAAAAGTGTGAGATCGGGAAATTAAGGTGACACCGCGGTTATTAAAAATACACGTTTTTTATGGTTGGGACCAGGGGTTGCTTTGGGGCTGTTCGTCACGAGAAGAAGCTTCCATCGATGGCCAGAGCAGGAAGCGTGCAAGGAAAACTGTACATTTTATTCACAACTTGCCTTTTCTTTGTGATCCTCAATTTCACTGTTAATCTACCTCCCCGAAAATACACTCCGTCTAATTTGAACTCCTTGGATGCTGAAAGTGATCGAGTGTTATTCACCAGACTCCAGAAATGCAAATCAATGTTCTCGTTGTTGGAACCTTACAAAAAACAACGGATCCCACGTCACTTCCTAGAAGATCCCAGTTGGTACTTGACGACCGAATTGTTTGATAAGGCAGCGCTGCAAATGACAAAAATGCTGGCGATGCGAGCCAAGGGACTTGGCCCAGCAACACAGGATTACAGAGAGCTCGCGCACGTCGTACCTAATTTGCTTCATTTCGTTGGACAGCAGAGCCCCGTGATCAACACTAGCTCAGAGTCGGATTCCAAATCACTCGAAAAAACGCAAGGTATACTGATAACGGCCGCTGCCAACTTGTCACTGAATGTTAGCAAACCTAATGACATACGAGCGCATAATAATATACAAAAAGATTTAATGCCAAGTGATCATTATAAGCTATTTCCTGAAGGCAAAGTGGTACCGTATATGCAGTCAAGTCACGGGATATTTCCGTTCATTCCCTGCAAAATTAAACTTCACGATCAAGAGAACGTTGATTCTTGTCTGAACATAAAGCTTCAGAAGGATGACATGACCATCTCTTTTTTGGGAGACTCCAAAGTGCGTAACATATTTACTACTTTTCTGAATATGACAAGCTACTTGAATTACAACATAACTTACGCTGTAAGTATATTCATGAACGTATAGTTTAGTCAAAGACCGCTGAAGCTTGAGCTATGAGGTTGATACTGCAACATACTGGCTGAAATATCAGCTTTCTTATTTTGTTTAAAAATATTACTTTATAATGGTCAGCCACATGCGACTACTGCTTAAACGGAGACTCCTTATCCGTAGTATGATTTCCACAACCGTAGCTAAATGGTAGCATTATTAATTTGATTGTTATATCTGTCAATTCATTAGTGTGATGAGATGGGCGCTGACTTGGTAACATATTCGAATTCATGTATTTAATCAAAATACTTTTAAGTGTCTAGCTATTCGATAAAGTATACTGTAAACGATACACGCATAAGCAATATATATATATATATATATATATATATATATATATATATATATATATATATATATATATATTAGTACGTATTAAGCTGCAAATTCGCTCATTGGGCCGTTGAATTTCTTATCAACTAAAAAAGTCCCCCTCGGTTAACATGTATGAAAATATATTAATTCCTAGGTAGTGCGAATTAGATATTAAAGGGCATTTGTAGCTTAATGCGTACTTATATATGAATCACGGTGATGTGATAAGATTCACATAAATAAATAAATAAATAAATATACGTTTATATATTATATATATATATATATATATATATATATATATATATATATATATATATAAAGATAAATGCCACGATTTCGTGGCATTTGTCTTTTTTATTTATGGATTTATCACGTTCCTAACTTTCTTGATTCTGTTATACATACATACTATATAAATATATATATATATATATATGATATATAATATATATATAAATATATATGAAAATATATCAGTTCTGAGGTAGAGCGAATTAGATATTAAAGGACATTTGTAGCTCGAATAATTTATATGAATCACGGTGATGTGATGATTATTCTATATATATATATATATATATATATATATATATATATATATATATATATATACACACACGTATATATATAATAAATAATAATATATATATATATATATATATATATATATATATATATATATATACATACTTTTTTCAGAACAAAACTGTACCACTGGAAGTTTTAAACCGTGAGTCTTCTAATGACAACTTCAAGCACGAAGATTTTTCTGCCATATCTTCAACTTATCCCAATTTTCGGGTTGTTTCAAGGTGAGTTTGGATAAGATAATTTCACAGAGAAATAGAGAATTAAGAGCTAATTGCACCTTTCCAAAGCAGTTTCTAACTGAATGTTTCTAAAAACAAATTGTGTTTTCGTATACATGTTCACGTAAGTAGTACTCCTGCTTGTGCGTGCACGTCAATTCCCAATAGCTTTCGCTACTTTTAAACAGCCTTTATGAGAATACTTGGTTAGAAACGACAGATAAGGCAAAATTCTCCATCCAAAAGTTTTAGTACACTTTCCATTAAATTTAGAATATTCTAAAATGCTGCTTGAAAGAATACTTATGCTCTTTGTTAGTAGGCGACGCAACATCAAAATTCAAATGTAAAGCAACAAAATAAAAGTCTGAGACCATCGTAAGCTAAGCAAAGGACTTACTCGCCTAATATAATTTTTTCATATTAGACAGCTAATATTGTATTAAAGATAAATGCTTATCAGCAATATTTTTTATTCTAGTCCTGAAAATCTGTTTGGTGTTGTAAGGGGGTTATCGGTGAACGTTTTTAAGCGTCACTTACACTGAGAGTTGAGTAACAAAAAGACGATTCCTGGTTTAAAGATTTTTATTGACTCGTGACTTTTTTCGCGGCTTTACAGGTTTCGACGATTTTGGGATATAGCGAATCTTCATACCAGCGATGAAGTACTACTACTCCAGGAATGGGCATCTGGACGCCGACCGGTACCCGACTTGTTAATTGTTGGTTAGTGAAGTTTTAGCTCATCAGTTGTTCAGAAATACTGTATCAACAGGCGAACAGCGTAAAGGGAGGTGAAGATGACAGCTTAGACTTGCAGATATGACAACAAACGTTCCTTGGTAACTGCTTTTGAATTTCCATTCTGTTTTCACGATATTCCTCTGGAACAGTATAGCCTACTCTCCATCCACACTGGTCTTGTCATCTTGTTCGGCACAAAGCCTTCACCATGACTTCTGATTTTGAAGCGGCTTCATCGTTTCTGTATGAGGACAAACAGTTTATACTTATAGCTTCTTTGTTCATTAATATAATTATGTTTCTCATTCCCTAATTTATGCAACATACTTCTAACGTGATCCGTATGACCATCGTTCCCTTTGAGTAATTTTCTGTTCAAATTATAAGGCTCAACTGTGTCCCTCATGTCGGAAAAGATATTAAAATGTAAAGTCATGGCACCCACGGAGCCAATAGTCAAAGCCTGGGAACTATATTTTACGGTTTTGTAATATTCAATATTCTTTTGAATTATTGGTGGAAAATTGTTCTTTTTCTTTTGTTTTGTTTATCCCAACATTTGGATAGATAGTTTAAACAAGTGTAAAATATTTAAGAAATATATTCCACAACCAAGAGGCCAGAATCTCTTTAGTGGCGAGAAACAGTTAAATTATATTTTCCGTCGCAGTAAATTCAATTTTCCCCATCACCATTAATATACCATGGATAAATTTGGACGTTTTAAAAAAATTTATTGAGTTGCATAATATATGTCACCCCCTTCCTGAACTGAGAGGTCCCGAAGCTGGACAACTCAATTTAAAGCAATTATTATGTAGTGTTAATGCTATGATTATACACAGTAAGCGATTTTGTGACAAAAACACAAGAATTTTCTTTATAATAATAACTACGATCATACCCCTTACTTTCCAAATATATGGATTCTTCAATGGAAACCTTTCAAAAGAAAAACCATTCTCTGAATCTTCTTTCCCACCGTTATCCCTATATTAAGGGGTCGGTTGCCTGATGCGCCTTTCTCTACTGCCTTCTATCAAAGGCATCATCCTCCACCAAACCTCTTCTCTCCATACCTTCCTTCATTTTATCTCGCCATCTAATTCTCTGCCTCCCTCTTGATCTTCTTCCTTTAACAGGTTCCTCCTAGACCCTCTTCACTCCCTCCTCATCATTCATCTTCAACACATACCCATACCATCTCAATCAGGACTCTCTTATCACCTCTGTAATCTTTACTAAGCCTGCCCTTCTTATTTCATCATTTTCCAATCTCTCAAGCAGCGATAATCCCATAATCCACCTCAGTATTCTCATTTCTGTTCTCTCAAGCTTTACTTCCTCTTTTCTTCTTAGAGCCCACGTTTCTGCTCCATACATTAACACTTGTCTTATCACTGTGTAATATATCTTGACTTTTAGCTTGATTGGCATTTTCTTATCACATACCACTCCAGCTACCTCTCTCCATTTCCCCCATGCAACTTTTATCCTACTGTCAACTTCAGCCTCACAACCTCCCTCTTGGCTTAAAGTAGATCCTAAGTATTTAAACTTTTCTGTTTATTTTATAATCGAGCCTCTTCTTTCTTGTATTACTATTCTGTCTCTATCTTCCCTACTGCTCAGCAACACGTCTGTCTTATTTACATTCACCTTTAAGGGGACCGTCTGCTATGTTGTGTATTTTTTTTTATTATGCAAAATACATAATTTCCATATACGTTTTAGATATATATAATACCTTCATCATACAAAAATTTCAAGTCATTTCAGCAAAACTTTAGTTTTATTAGCATTTTAGATATATATAATGCCTTCATCATACAAAAATTTCAAGTCATTTCAGCAAAAACTTTTAGTTTTATTAGCAAAGATTATAATTAAAAAAAAAATTTAGGTAGCGATTTCTCCGCTAATATGACATCATTTGTATTGAAAATCATACCATAAAAACTACTTTATATACGGAATAATCCTGTGTGAGCAGAATTTTTTTTTTTTATTATGTATTTTATTTTATTTATTATTTTTGTCTAGCCCTCTTACGCCGATTGGACGTATTAAACGTCGAGTCAAAATGTCTCCCGTATGCCGATTGGACGTATTATACGTCGACTCAAAAAAAGTTTTCTTAAAAATTTGCGGAAAAATACTTATAGGCCTACCAGCCAAAAACTTTTGAATCACGCGCCTTAGGGGATGCTGGGAGTTCACGGATCAAGGCGTTGTTTTGTTTACAATCGTTATGCAGGCGCGCAAGCGCGAATTTCTTTCTTATCGCACTAAAAAGTATCAGTTACACATCTCAAAAATTATTTCGTCACTTTGACATAATTTTTGCACCATTTTAAATTATCCGTTACATGGAGTATTATATATGAAAATGTGTGCAATTTCATGTAGAATACAACACAAAAATACTCATGATTGTAGCTTTTATCAGTTTTGAAATACTTTTATATAAATAACGATAAGTGCCAAAATTTCAACCTTCGGTCAACTTTGACTCTACCGGAATGGTCGAAAAACGCAATTGTAAGCTAAAACTCTTATATTCTAGTAATATTCAATCATTTACCTTCATTTTGCAACGAATTGGAAGTCTCTAGCACAATATTTCGATTTATGGTGAATTTATGAAAAAAAAAAAACATTTTTCTTACGTCCGAGCGGTAACTCTTCCGAAAAAAATCAGAAATTTTTTCGTGCGATTGTCGAAATGTTTGCACCATCTGAAATTAGCCGTTACATAAAGTTTTATATATGAAAATGTGCGCAATTTCATGTAGAATACAACGTAAATTGATTAAAGGTTGTAGCTTTTCTCTTTTTCGAAATATTTGCATATAAATCACGATAAATAGAAAAAAACCACGTTCGGTCAACTTTGACTCCACTAAAATAGTCGAAAAACGCAATTGTAAGCTAAAACTCTTACAATCTAGTAATATACAGTCATTTATCTTAATTTTGAAACAAATTCGAAGTCTCTAGCACAATATTTAGATTTATGGTGAATTTAAAAAAAAAAAAAACTTTCTTTCCCTCCGCACGCCGATTCGCGGCCGCAAATCTCCGAAATGTGTACGTCGCATTCTCCTAATATTTGCTCCTTTTCATATTAGGCGTTTTATAGAGTTTTATGTATGAAAATGTGCGCAAATTCATGAAGAATACAATCAAAAATATTTGAAGGTTGTAGCTTTTCTCATTTTTGCAATATTTGCATATAAAAAAATATATATAAAAATTTTGACATTTGGTCAACTTCAACTCGTCCGAAATGGTCGAAAACTGCAATTCTAAGCTGAAACTCTTACAGTATCGTAATATTCAATCATTTGTCTTCATTTTGAAACAAATTGGAAGTCTCTAGAACAATATTTAGATTTATGGTGAATTTTTGAAAAAAAAAAAAAAAAAATTTTTAAGTCCGCGCGTTACGAATTCATGCATCATTTTGTGATAATATTTTTTCTGTGTTGCTTTGATCGTTTTACAATGTGTTTATATATCAAAATGATCGCAATTTAGTGTTAAATACAACAACAAAAAGTAACTCGTTAGCTTTAACCGTTTTTCGGACAGCTCGATTTGAATACAATTATGTATGAATTTTTTTTTTTTGTCGCTACCATATATCGCATTATTTATATATAATAATGATATTTTTTTTCATTTCTGATGGTTGCATACTAAACGTCAGGCAATGACAAAAAAAGGAGCCAAAAATGAACTCTTATCTTAAAAACTAAGCGCACTGTGATTTTTTGAAAAAATTATTTTTTCTGCTTCCGCGCTCACTCCAAACCCGCCTCGGCATACGGGAGACGTTTTGGTTTTTAGGGCTTAGGCGTAAGAGGGCTAGACACTAAAAAAAAAATCGTAAAAAAAAGAAAGAAAGAAAAAATTGGCTCAAAAGGAATTATGGGATTTTATTCCTCTTTCCAATCATATCTTTCTCTCTAAAATTGGATAATAAATAACCGAGTAATGGCTACCGATATGCGCATAAGTATGTTTTTGAGTTATGAGCTCCCAAAGATTTGCTATGTAAATTTTCGCTTTTTTCTTATAAAAGTCAAAACAACATTATTTACTTTATTTGTACTTTTATTGTTGATTTCTACATCAAGGATCCTGGTCATCCCCCTAAGAGTGGTATTAATACCCTAAGCGTGACACGAGACAATGATGTTAAGGTGTGGCATGAGACAATGCGGGAGCTGATAACAATGAATTTTTGTGTTTTTCTTTGAGCACACTCCTGGCCTTCGCTAATTTTGCTAGCCTTAGTTGCTGAGTAGCCTTCTTGATCTTAGGTCATTTCGGCATTGCTATAAGTTCACTAAGAAGTTATAAAAACAACGTAAATAGCTAGTAACCAAACGCAAGTGCGTAAGTGCATGTAACTCCTTTGACGTCTGTGGCGTAACGAGTCATTCGCTGAGTCTCGCCTATAAATAACCGCTCTGAGCAGCTCCCCTCTCACACAGTGTCACACTACCTTTCATTGCTACCAGATGTAGGAGAATTTCGAAAAAATCTGAAAAAATCGCTGTATATATGCAAAAATAAACACGCAAAAATGATTCTGTCAAATTCAGTCATACAGACGACGCAGTTACGATTACGTCATCATTTAAAAACCGCTATATCTTCATTATTTGTAAAAATAATTGGCTGAAACTTCTGGAAAGCATGCCAGGCATTTTCTGGAAACTAGATAGCAGTAATAACTCGATTTTTTATTTTTTCAAGTTGACATGTCATCCACCATAGCGGACGGTCCCCTTAAGCCACCCCTCTCTAAAGATTCCTGCCATTTTCCAAACCTTCTCTGTAGGTCCCCCTCATTTTCAGCAGTAATCACCAGATTTTCGGTGTACACCAATTCCCACAGCTCTTCATTCCTTATTGCTTCACTCAACACATCCATGACCAGCACAAACAAAAAATGGGCTTAATGCTGACCCATGGTGTTATCCACCACTAACTTCCAAGTTTTCTGTTTCCCCAACTGCTGTTATCACTTTTGTGCGCGTTCTTTTATATATCATCTCAACCAGCATAACCAACTTTTCTAGGACTTTCCTTTTCCTTAAACACCAAAACATCACTTCTCCTGGGATTCTACCATATGCTTTCTCAAGGTCTATGAATACACAACAGAGCTCCTGGTTTCCCTCTAGCCTCTTTTCCTGTAGCTGTCTCACTATGAAGATGGCATCCACTGTCCCTCTTCCTCTCATGAATCCATACTGCGGTTTCCTGATCTTTACAATCTCTCTTAATCTTTCATCCAGTACTCTCTCTAAAACTTTCAATCCAGGCTCTGTTAGTTTAATTCCCCTGTAGTTACCACAATCCACGACATCTCCCTTCTGCTTGTATATATATATACCATTAGACTCTCCTCCCAATCCCTTGGCATTTCTTCCTCTTCACATATAGCTTTTAATAAATCCAGCATCCATTTCTCCCCCTCCCACCTAGTAATTTGAGCATTTCAATTTGGAACTCTGATGGACCTGGTGATTTACCATTCTTCATTTTCCTTAATGCTCTCTTCACTTCTGTATCCTGTATCTCCCTCATTGGTCTCTCCACCCTCTGTGCTTCCCCCATCTCCTCTCTCTCATTTTCAGTATTTAACAGTTGTTCAAAATACTCTCGCCATCTCTTCTTAATGTCTACCTCCCTATACATTCCATCACTATCCTTTTCCTCAAGTTTGAAATCTTATAGATATCCTTTTCTCCTTCCCTTGTTCCTAGTCTTTCATTCCACTGCTCTACTGCCCTTCCCATAGCCATTCCTACCCTCCTCCTCACCTCTCTTTCCTCTTCTCTGTGCCTTTCTTCTGCCCCTGCGCATGCCTTACTTTCCATTCGTTAAATGCTTTTGATTTTCTTTTAATTGATTCTTGCATCTCTCCATTCCACCAACACTTTTCTCCTCTCGACATTCCATATCTACTGGTTCTTCCACCAGTTCCTCTGCTTCCCCCAACACACATTTCTCTCATGTTGGCCCAGATATTTTCCAATTTATTACCCTGTCAAAATTCTATGTTCCCCCTTTCCAGACGTCTCTCTCTCACAGTCCTCCCAAATTGCTCCCCCTTTCCTCCTTTAAAGTCCCAAATCTTAATTCTAGATCTTCTCTTTCTCTTCTTGGGTTTCCTACCTCTCATTTTAAAATCCACCACCACCAACCTATGCTGTTTAATACAAGGTTCCCCCAAGATCACTTTGCTGTTTGTCACATTTCTTATGTCAGCTCCTCTAACCAGGAAGTAATCTATTTGGCTCTGCACTCCTCCACTTTCATAAGTTATCAAGTACTTATCTAATTTCTGAAACCATGTGTTCATACAGGCCAATTCAAAACGCTGAGCCATCTTCAGTAAATAATCCCTATCTTCATTTTTAATTCCTAACCCATGGCCTCTGTGTACCTCCTCTTACCCATCTCTTCTCTTTCCCACCCTGCCATTCATATCAGCTCCTATTATTAGTTGCTCCTCCTCTTTCACTGTCCTAATGGCAGCCTCAAACTCTTGTCTAATAATTCTTTCTCTTGCTCTTGGCAACCCATCTGAGGAGCATATGCTGATATTATATTTACAACCTTGTCCCCTATTATTAAAAGCCTATCATTTACTCTCTTTACTTCTACCACTTTTTCCTTCCAGTTGTTACTTACTATAATTCCAACTCCATTTCTTCCCTCTTGTGACCCACAGTAATACAGTTTATACCCATTTCCTATCTCGAGTTACACTCCCTTTCCACCTAGTCTCCTGCACTTATAAGAAAGCTATCCTCCTCCTCTCCATCACATCTACCATCTCCCTCAGTTTACCTGTTATTCCCTACATTCCACGTACCTGCTGCTATCTTCCACTCTTTCACTAACTTCTTTGGTCGCAGTAGTGAACCCTGCGGTACCCCTCGCCCATTTATCATGCCAATAGGGGTATTCTGACGCGAGTCGCTTACAGGGGACACCCTAGCTGCACTCATATTCCTTGAAACATCAGGCTTGTTTTATTGTTTGGCAAAGGGGTTTTTACGACCGCATGCCCTTGCTGTCATCAACCACAGTTATTGGTGGTAGGCCTCGCCTTTGACTAAAAATTCCACCTGCAAGGCAGCAGTTTCCACGGTTATTGGCAGTGGGCTTAGCCTTTTACTAAAAAGTAAGACTGCAAGGCAGCAGTTTCCACGGTTATTGGCAGTGGGCTTAGCCTTTTACTAAAAAGTAAGACTGCAAGGCAGCAGTTTCCACAGTTATTGGCAGTGGGCCTAGCCTTTTACTAAAAAGTAAGACTACAAAGTACCAACCATCCTTTTAGTCACCTTTTACGACCTGCAGAACCTACAGTGGTAATATTCTTAAACCTCTACGACAGGGTAAAAAAACCATTCTTTGAATCTTATACACCAAATATCTAAAAAAAATAAGTCATTACAGAGAACACAACATTAACAAACACTCAGAAAGTAAGGTCAGATAATAAAAAAAAAAAATCAAGTACTAGTATATTATCTCACTTTACTTTCTTCTTAAATCTGAACGTAATTATAAGGGAAAGATCTATTCACGAATAATGTGTCATCGTGTGTCTAAAGTAAATGTATTACAAATAATTATTTTTCCACTTGATTATTAGCTCCAAACGAAATTATGAAAAAAATAGTACCATGCACTTATAACACCAGTGTTACATATCAGAATTTAGTTTCTACAGACGATCGTACTTAGGATGTGATGCCAGTAGGGCTCACTCCAGTGTTTCAGCAACTAGATCATGACCCGGATACTCACTACATATTATTGTTGATTGTGATAACCGGCCTTCCATTAGTTAATTGTAATGTTTGTACTCTGATCTAATTTTCACAACTAATGGCTGCCATCACTCGCCCAGCTTCGTGTCCCTCATAGCTTTGCCATTATGTAACTAGTTCCTGGATCAAGATCCTTATACTCTTTAAGCCATTCTGATATTTTTTGACGATCCTTGTGTTTTTCCACATGCTCAAGAAGCTAAGTAAATAAGTTGTATCATCTGTAAGTGTTCTTTAAGTGTTCCTTCCAACAATATTACTTATAATTTAGGCCAAATCTGTTATTAGTTACTTCGAGAGCAGCAATATTGGTTGACGTACCATGCTGTACTTATACTTCTGTCCAGTGACTTGCTTATCTCTCTCCCTTTGCAATGGCTGGCTGAGACTAAACCCGTCAAAATAAAAAGAATAAAGGTCTAATGGTCAGTTTGTAGGGTTCAAAAGATTATGCCCAGAGGGAGGATCAGACGTGCATTTATGAATGCTTATATACTGCTCAGTCATCTATATATACTGTATATCCCTTTTTAGGCTATATTACACCTGCGTTACTAAGTTTCTAATGTGTAATCACTTGAACTTTTGGAAATGTGTAATTCCTGATACATATAGAAGGCCGCAAATTACCACTGTCCATATTCAACGAGTTTATTTGGTAATTTCATGATGGAGATTTCACTAGTGCAGTGTACTAGCCACAACACTTCCTCTCAATCTGTTAGAGAGGACGGTGGTTGAGTAATAATTAAGAAGTCTTAATGAAATATATACATCTTTTTCAAATAATATTTTACAATGATACTTCAGATAATAAAGGAACCTTGTGCTGTAGTTTTTGAAATGAATACACTTGATGTAAGAATGTTTTTGGCCATTCAAGAAAATGATAATGCAGTTAAAAAATCTTGGGTACATTTGGTATGGAATGACTATTATTGATCAAAATTATGCACTAAACCTTGAGCAAAATACCTTTAAGTAGCCTTCAACTCTAGACCGAACAGCCATTAATATTTCATTAAAACATATTCAGCATTTTATAAGACACTCCATGAGTAACATAACCTTCCTTTTCAGGTTATACGTCATGGATGCTGTATCTACACGCTGAAAGAATAGACTACAAAACTCATATTCATTTAGATGTTCTACACCTACTGTTCGAGTTGCATCAAGTAATAGTTCCTCTTCTGAAAGAGGTATCTCTCAGAACTAAAGTGCTCGTTCATGCAGACACGCGTCTTCGCCCTTTTAGCAAATCCTCTAAGACATATGACCTCTTTAAGAAAAATATCTTGTTTCATAATTCGCTTATAGACTGGAGTGAAATGATTTTTTGGCACTTCCTGAAATCTAGTCAAGATTATCAGAAACGAATGGATAACCAGTCAGCTTTTATTTCTCATTCCAACAGAGTTTTAAAAGAGTTTTATGAAAGAACTAAAAGTCAATTCATGTCAGCAAATCATGAAGATGATACTACAGTCTCAAACGACTCATTTGTGAACATACGAATGGACTTTGATGGGATACCTCACAGGGCTGATCCCAAAGACCACCTGAGGCACTTTGGATTATGGTGGTGGGACACGACATTGGTCCTTAATTTGGCCACAATTTCTGAGTGCGGAAAATTATACAAACTTAATTTGCAGAATCATCCTTTATATAATAGCCAACAACTGAGGTGTAGAGACCACCATCATGCAGGGAACAGCACCAATGAAGTAGAAGTACTAATGATTCTCAATCTTCTATGCAACTCGGTTGTCCACACTACTGAAGAATACTGTTGTTCTTGATTTACTTAATAAACACTTTACTTTCTGGTATCAGTGAATCACTCTTCCTTCTGAATATTTACAATTTTATATATTAAGTGGTTGGTGTGGATAGGAAATCTGCTCTGTAGTTCTTCATTCGTAACTTTCTCATTTTAAAAATTAAATTGACCCGTAATTGTTAACAAAACTCTGCTGTTTAAGTGATATAAATCTCAACGTTCTTATTGGAAAGCTAGAGGGTCATCATAAAATTTACATATGAAACCCACTTATATAACTATATGCGAGAACTCAACTGTTGTCTTTATGACATTGTAAGTCTGGCCCTTGGAAAGTCATTAGGGTCAATCAAAATTACACAATGGCAAAAAAAGTTTGAGACTCAATCAGGATTACTTATATGGAAAAAAAATGGAAAAAAAAAGATGGCAAGACACCTTCGAAATCCACCATGACATGTTCAACACTCTTGACGAGGACTTCCCTTGCTATTTCCTTTATAGTCAAGCAGGCCATCTTTTGAATTCCAACTGGCCCAGAAAGAAGATGGCCTCTGTCAGGACATCCAAACACAATGAACCTGTGGATGCCATTCGAGTGATTTTGAAATTGGAGCCTGAGTATGAAATTTAGGTCAAAAGCCAGGTGCTGGGACTTATGGGGTCTTTCAGCGCTCAATATAATGTTGAAACAATTGTAAGGAGAGGGTAGAAAATAAGATGGAAGAAAGAAAATATGAACGGAGGTATAGTAAAAAAAAAAAATTAAAGGGGTTGCTGCTAGGGGCCGAAGGGACACTGCAAAGAACCTCAAGTAATGCCTACAGTGCACCACATGAGATGCACTGACGGAAGTACTCCACCATTGTGGTCCATTCACTTGGTATGACAGACATCTGATTAACCAACAACTAAATAGTTGAGAACCACGTGAGTCAGTGCACACTATTTTGAGTGACATCTTTGTGATAACAAACTAACAGCAAGATAACATACCACAAATGTGGACTCAAAACTGATGTATGTTTTTAAGACACTTGACCTAAGTCCAGGCTGATTCATACAAAACAAAGGGTAACCTGACGGTGGAGTAGAAGAGGAACTAGCATACTGGAGCAGGTTGCCGCATCATCGGACTCGGGCGCGATACCGCTTCATCAGGCGTACTGCTGCGATAACTGGCCAGGACGAAATGCGATTTGATAGGGCATCCCAGCCCACACATATATTTGGTTTCGGGAGTCACCGGAAATGTCTTGTCTGACATCTGTCAAAATTGGGGCGATCTCATTCGGTCCTTTGGTCTCTGACACTATAATCCTATGTAGAAAGTACCTGAAAAGGTCATTGCAACGCCGGCAGAGAAGGTTATGGAGGAAAGAATACAAACAGGTGCTAAGTTTGAGAGGGTACGTCTTGGGTGGCGGAGATGCAGGTGCGAGGAACTGCCAAACAGAGGTACGGTGAGAGGCCAGGTCACATGGACCACACATGTGATGGTGTGAATTTAATGACTTTCAGGCGTCGATCCTTTCCAATGTTTCTCGTGAAATTGACTGGGGACTTAGACCGCTATTAGCTCAAGGCCAGTGTCTTAATTGGATTTGGGACAGCGATGGCCGTGACGTGGGTATGACAGGCAGTAAATCAAGTTTGGCAAGACATTAACATGACATTTTCATGTTTCCGTCTTCGGGACGTTGTTAAGGAACAATACGGACAAAAGATGAGTGAAAATATCCCAAGTCACAACAACACATTTTGCTTTTACTCTGTGTTCTTCTAAAATAAATTTCTCTATTTCCCCATGTTTCTTTTCAATTTCCCTCATGTTTCGAAATGAGAAAAACGAATATAACAAGTGTTAGAAGGATGCTTGTCAGAATATATATATATATATATATATATATATATATATATATATATATATATATATATATATACATATATATATATATATATATATATATATATATACACACACACATATACCTAACCTAATTATATATACCTTCATAGCGCTGCAGTCATCATCTTTAACACAACGTTCCAAACATAACTTTGTTCATTTTCAAGTTCTAAAAACATATCTGATGATAAAATATTATTAAGGCATACATATACACCATTAAAAAAATTAAAAACAATAATGTTAAAGCTTCAAAAAAAAAAATGCTGGACGAGTCTAGGTGTAAATTATTTGGGGTTCTCCTAATCTCGTTGCATTTTCTAAGTTACCTCTACATAAAACTTTGCAGTTTTCACACTGCCATCTACTGTATGTTGGTTCTTCTATTAACTCTGTTTCAGAATCCATGATCCTAAGGAGTTAGTTGTAGAACTAGATGGCTGATGCAAAGGACTGTATTCCGCTATAAGAGCCCACTACCGCGAGGTCTGAAACATATACGTCATTTTGAACGTTAAAGCTATATTTAAAGGTAACTTTGAAGCAAAAAAGAAATAAAAACTTGAAACTTGCTTTAGAATTTAATACAGACATGGCCAGCTTCCCTCTGAAGTTTTAACATTATTACTGATTTTGTAAATATTTTAATAATATTTTATCATCTTCTATGTTTTTTATTCCTGAAAATTTAGTTCCTAAAACTCCAGCATTATGAAGTTAACTTAATGTTTTGGGTCGTCTTCGCCATTTCTCTTTTCCTTGATCGACAGATTGATTTAATATTGAATGTCGTTGACGCCTTCAAATCTGTTGGTACACTTAAAAAGGTTTTTCATATAAGCTGTAAAATTTAATTAAAAAATTCATGTCATGAAACTTATTGAAATAATAAAAGCTCTTAAGACAGTATACTGTTACTAAAGTCTGCAATAAAAAATAAAGTGCATTTTGTTGAGGAGTCAAGTCCCTCCTGTAAAATCAAAATACCCTAATGGTTGTTAAAATTACTTCCTCCCCGAGTATCTACGTATACATACATACATATCTATCTATCTATACTCGCATTAAGCTACAAATGTCCTCTGTTATCGAATTCGCTATACCTTGGAATTAATATATTTCATATAAATTAACCGAAGGGGAATTTTTTAATTGATAAGAAATTCGTCGGCTCATGGGCTCGAACCACGGGACAATTCAGGACGTACAATGACACTCTTTACCCATTAGACTCACATGATGGTCTTATGGTTCGAGACCATGACACGACGAATTTCTTATCAACTAAAAAATTCCCGTTCGGTTAACATATATGAAAATATATTAATTCCGACGGAGAGCAAATTACATATTAAATGACATTTGTAGCTTAATGTGTGTATATGAATCACGGTTATGAGATAAAATTCGTATATAAATATACATCACCCACAATGAATGCAAATCTCAAGTTATCTTACGCAGAGGTTAGGGTGGAATATACTTCCAGATTTCCTGTAACGCTTCCTGATGAGCCAGTACCTTTGTGTCGGGCACTCATACGGTTGCACAGAAACTTCTGCAGTTGGGATTGCAAACACCAATTCATGCCGTACCCTTTTTGAATGAACAAATTGCGAAAAATCAAGCCTCACAACAACAAACTCTTCTGTGTAATAAAATTGAAGTTGATGCTACGTCATTTCATCGAAATTAAGACAACCGAGATGTGGCGTGGAGCAGTGAATTGTAACTGTGATTGTAGTGTGGAAATAACACCACCTGTCTGTGACTACACCTCCGAGCGGTTCACAATATAACATCTCTACTAAGAGAAAAGGATCAAATCTGTTCTTCTAATCTTCATTTTCGTACAAAATTGAAATCTTTGTTAAAACAATGGTTAATGGACTTTAGTTTTAAGGCCACTTTTCCGGCTGAGCAACTCCCGAAGAAAAAACTCTAGAAATCACTTTCTCGAGTTGCTGTTTAATACAGTGGATTTCCTGATGAGTTTTCCTTCGACGTGGTGACCGACCACTTCCAGTGACACGATGGCTGACAGGTGCGACCAGTACTATCTCCCATCGATGGGAAATGCTTTGAAAAGGAGACTATATATTCTATTCATGACCTGTTTTTTATTGGTCATTTTCAATTTCACTATCACCTTTTCTCCCAAAAAGTACATTCCGTCTCACATAAACAAACTTGATGCTATCAGTAATGATCTAATGGACAACCACCTGAGGTGCAAAGCAATGTTCACACTGTCGGATATTAATCAAAGGCAATGGATGCTCCGACATCTCTTGGACGACCCAAACTGGTACTTAACAGCAGAGCTTCTTCATAATGTATCAGTGCAAATGGAAAAGATGATGACGATGCGAGCTGATGGTGTAGGTCCATCGACACAGGATTACACGGAGCTTGGACACTTCGTACCTAATCTGTTTCACTTCACTGAGCCGATGAGTCAAGCGAGTGACATTCACTTCGATTCAGATTCCAAATCTCCCAACATCAAGCAGAACTTATTGTTAAACCCCAACTTAAACCTGTCATTACATAAAAACATCTATAATGACTTCGACGCTCATCATCTTACACAAAATGACTCAGGATCAGCTGATGGCCATCAATCACTACCTGCGGCCAAAGTGGTATCATACCTTCAGTCAAGCAAAGGGATTTTCCCGTTCATTCCCTGTCGAATTAGGCAGCACACTCAAGAGAACGTTCTAACTTGTCTGAACAGAAGGCTCAAGGAAACAAATAATATGACAATATTCTTCCTGGGAGACTCGAAAGTACGAAATATCTATTCTACGTTATTGAACATGACGAGCTATTTGAAATACAACATTTCTTTTGCAGTAAGTATGCTTGAAATTGTAGTCGCTGAAATAATTGAAAATCCCTCATTATATGAAAATTAAATACAAATGTAATTCTCTTCTTCAGACAAGTTATTTTCGTCATTGTCAATAAGTCAGCCTTATTTATAAGTGGATAGCATTTGAATCCAAGCAGGACTTTGGGAGACAAAGTTTATTTGACTGAAAAGTCAAAGATTCTTAATTTCAATTAACAATTTAGTTTGGGTGTCATGTCAGTGAACTCTTTTAAATATCTTAGTGATTTACTGGGCAGTGATTTGCATGCCACCCATTTGGACATCTTATAAACTACTGTAATGACCAATGTGATATAACCGATTCTTTTTTTTTTTGGTGACTTAAGGCTACATACAACTAGTGTGAATGTTACCTTATGATAAAAGAACCACAGTCTGAGAAAATAACATAAAAATTTAATTGGACAGGAAATGGCCCTTCTTCCTTTAAGGGATGGTTGATGTACTGTTCCAAAATAAACTGTTTTGAGGCTCTTAAAGTTAAATAACTGAAGGATGTGACGCCGGAGTGGAGAGAAACAACATCAAAGATCTTTAACATTTATTGCCAAAACGCGCAAGTCATATACGACCATTGCACTGGACTTTGTAAACACAGATATAATGGCCATGAAGAGAAACAAAGAATGTAAACTTGTATCTAGTGTCAGGTACAACTTTGGTTGTGAAGGATCAAGATCTAGGGTCTGTAAGCGCAAAGGTAAACATTTACATAGAGGATCGTGACTCAAAGGCGTGGGGGAGGAGCTCTGACCCTATTGCTCTCCAACCCACAATACTTGCTATTGGTGGCACTCTACGGAGCATACTCTCAAATGAGCAAAATATGTACAGCTAAATAAATAAACCAATGATAACCAAAACCGTTTCCCAAGACTTGCAGGCACTACAATGGATAAGAACGATAAGGGTATAGCTTATAATAATGGTGATATATATATAGTGACCCCAAAAGAAATGGATCTATGACTCAACTAAATATACATAAAAGGTTTTTATCAGACCAGGTACAAAATATCTAATGTCGGGGGAAAGAGCATTGGATAGTGGAGGAAATAGTACGAAATGAAAATGTAAGCATGTTTGTCAGGTGGATAAAAAGAATCAGCAAATCCTAAAAAGGATAATAGTCTGCCTATACAGAAATTACAGGGAAGGGAGCCAGAAATATAAAACCTACAAGTGACGCTGACAAACAAAGAATTAGGTAGATAATTTGGGTTGGAAATTCCTGAACGCTTCCAAGCAATGTTCCATTTATATATATATATATAATGACAGCGGGCAGACAGCTACACATTCCAACAGGGGTTCCAGCAAGACAACAGCTTACATGATAAGTTTATTAGAGACGTTTCGTGCCCCAAAACATTGGCACATCATCAGTCTGGAATAAAAATTTTATTCTTTTTTAAAAAACAGTAAAATAAAGTAAAAGTTACAATCCAAAAATATGAATTATTAAAAGAAGCTTAGAAGTATTAAAAGACTACCTATCAGTTCAGAGAACAAGAGCAGAATGACTAGAAACGTGAGGACCGACCAAACTACACTTCAGGCCAACGAAAGGGGAGTGGCAGAGACGTAATTGTTTAAATTAGGCGACAGGTGTTTAATGTAAAGTGACTCAAGTGTAGTTAGAAAGGATGCTTGGGTTGTTGAGGTAAGGATAGAAAAATGTGTTTTTTCCATAGGAATCTTGCATTTTGAGGCATGTGTTCGAATACTCGAGAGTTCGGGATTCGATATCCTGGATCCCGTCCTATAGCTGAGTCCCATGTGACTATAATAACGGACTTGCAACAATCTCCGTGTTGAGCCAATATAAGTACCAAGGCATCTTGGGCATTCATATTTATAGATTACATTGGACAACATAAAATCTTGAAGCTTATCCTTGTAATTGAAGAGGCTACCTATCTTTTTTGGATTTACAGGGATTAGGGTTAGTCTTAGGAAACCTAATTCTTTTTCTATAATGTTTTTTATATTCATGCGTAGTTTATCTGTGTGGATGAAGGGAATTGATGCGTACATATTAAGGTTAGGTACGTTGAAACTAGCGGGGGGTGGGAGATACGTAATTAGAAACCATTTTATTAATAATATTAAGAACAAATTGCTTTGGGTAGGAATTAGCTGTAAAAAATTTCAGTAAGTACTCAATTTCATTATGGAAAGCAGACCAGTCAGACGTATATTTAAATGCTCTGTGTACCAACGTAATGACAGAGTTAGCTTTAAAGCCATAAAAACACGAACTGTAAAAATTATTTCCCAATCCAGTAAAAGTACTCTTGCGATATACACTAGTATTAAAACGTTGTTCACTCCTAGTCATTTTTACATCCAAGAAGGCTATTGAATTGTTGTTTTCAGTTTCTATGGTAAATTTCACGTTTGCTATGGGATCACCGTTAGGACCTTTATTTGCTAACTTTTTTATGAGTCATCTTGAAGAAAATTTTTTAAATAGTTGCCCTGATAATTTTAAACCAGCATTTTATAGAAGGTACGTTGATGATACTTTTACCCTGTTTAAACACAGTTGGCAATGTTACGAGTTTCTTGATTATATCAACACTGTTCATCCAAACGTGAAATTTACCATAGAAACTGAAAACAACAATTCAATAGCCTTCTTGGATGTAAAAATGACTAGGAGTGAACAACGTTTTAATACTAGTGTATATCGCAAGAGTACTTTTACTGGATTGGGAAATAATTTTTACAGTTCGTGTTTTTATGGCTTTAAAGCTAACTCTGTCATTACGTTGGTACACAGAGCATTTAAATATACGTCTGACTGGTCTGCTTTCCATAATGAAATTGAGTACTTACTGAAATTTTTTACAGCTAATTCCTACCCAAAGCAATTTGTTCTTAATATTATTAATTAAAATGGTTTCTAATTACTATCTCCACCCCCGCTAGTTTCAACGTACCTAACCTTAATATGTACGCATCAATTCCCTTCATCCACACAGATAAACTACGCATGAATATAAAAAACATTATAGAAAAAGAATTAGGTTTCCTAAGACTAACCCTAATCCCTGTAAATCCAAAAAAGATAGGTAGCCTCTTCAATTACAAGGATAAGCTTCAAGATTTTATGTTGTCCAATGTAATCTATAAATATGAAATGCCCAAGATGCCTTGGTACTTATATTGGCTCAACCCTGGGATTGTTGCAAGTCCGTTATTATAATCACATGGGACTCAGGTATAGGACGGGATCTAGGATGTCGAATCCCGAACTCTCGAGTATCCGAACACATGCTTCAAAGTGCAAGATTCCTATTGCAAAAAAAAACACATTTTTCTATCCTTACCTCAATAACCCAAGCATCCTTTCTAACTACACTTGAGTCACTTTACATTAAACACCTGTCGCCTAATTTAAACAATTACGTCTCTGCCACTCCCCTTTCGTTGGCCTGAAGTGTAGTTTGGTCGGTCCTCACGTTTCTAGTCATTCTGCTCTTGTTCTCTGAACTGATAGGTAGTCTTTTAATACTTCTAAGCTTCTTTTAATAATTCATATTTTTGGATTGTAACTTTTACTTTATTTTTACTGTTTTTTAAAAAAGAATAAAATTTTTATTCCAGACTGATGATGTGCCAATGTTTTGGGGCACGAAACGTCTCTAATAAACTTATCATGTAAGCTGTTGTCTTGCTGGAACCCCTGTTGGATATATATATTTATATATATATATATATATATATATAATATATATAGATTATATTAGTATATATTATATATATATATATATATATATATATATATATTACACACACACACACACACACACACACACAGAGAGAGAGAGAGAGAGAGAGAGAGAGAGAGAGAGAGAGAGCGAGCACAGGAAGCCCCAACACAAACACAGGACGAAGGTCATAGTTTACTATAAAAGATTCGTTTCATGCTGACGTCAGCACATCCTCAGTCTGCAAATACAAGTAATAATACTATAAGCAAAGTATTAAATACATATATATGACCGTGAAATATATTGTTAAAACAGAATTCCATCTAGTTAAGGAAACCTAAAAAAGCCCAAATGTAGAAAATAATGCTATATTTCAAAAGAGAGTTTTGTCTCTGAAATATAGCACTTAGTTTCTACATTTTGGCGTTTTTATGGGCTCTTTTCATTATATAATATATATATATATATATATATATATTATATATATATATACACACACACACACACATATATATATATACATACATACATACATACATACATATATAGTGTATGGGCACATTGGGCCCTTTATTTTCAGTGATGACACCAATGTTTGCTTCTTTTGCAGAACAAAACCGTGCCTTTGGAAAATTTATGGCAAGAATATTCAAAAAAGGAATTCAAGCATGGAGATTTTGATGCCATTTCTTCGATTTATCCAAATTTTCGAGTTGTTATAAGGTGAGCCTCAGAATAAGGAAATATCCTTTCTCCATAAAAAAATTTAATAAATAAACAAAAAGCACTGTGCAATAGATTAGGCTATTTATCTATATCTTGTTCAATATGTGACGATATACCTCAGATAACTTATCATTTAGTTCAAGTTTCTGCCAGAACATTTTCCAAAGTTAGGGACGAATTACCAAGACGTCTAAGCCAATGATTTACGCTGTCGCGTGTGTATTGGTGTTTCTACTAAAACGTGTTGTACACTATATACTCCATCACAACGCTGATAAAGTGGTAACTATGTTTTATCCTTGTATGACCCATACATATCTTGGTAAGAAGCACTTTCCAATGTTTGTTCGTTTTCACTTATGTCTGTCACTTTCCTTCTCTAGTTTTAATTTGATACAGATTATTTCAAGCATCATTCCTCCACTTGAACTGATTGTCAATCCATCTTGATCAGTTATCTAATTGTTTAGTACTAATCTGCGTGCGACAATGTCGTATTTTAGATAGTTCTCTCCTGTATGGCTAATTTGGCTTTTTATCTGCAATCTCATTTCCTGGAACACACACATGGTTAAGTTCCAAACAGAAAAGTAGCTTTTTTTTCTTCTTACTTTGTGCCATTCTAGCACCATTATAGTGCCCTGAGTGCTTAAGACATAACATCAACAACTCCTGCCTGCTAACGAGCTATCAATAAAACACTATGTTGCTGCAAATACACTAGCTTTAGCGGAAAGTGTTCTGTTTGTATATGAATTTGGCAAACCTAAAGCTAGCCCAAAATCCTCCTCAGATTTTGAACCATCTGGGAACATACGCACACAATTTTCATGTTCTCTGAAATGTGAGTTCTATCTATAAAATGTTGGTGTAGCATTAAAAGTTATATTTTCTACTAAGAATTTCTTGTCTCACTCTGAAGGATTTGGGTACTGGGGATGTCTCTCAAATATCTGCACCGCTCAAGTATTATGTTACGATATATGAAAGGAAAATACTTGTTCTCAGCTTTTCCATAGCATTGAAAGATACACCTCTCCTATAATTTAAAGAATACAACCCTGTCTCCACATGCAGACTCTACAGGGGTGAAATTTAGGCTCCCATACACAACCTAAGTTCTTTTTTTATGTAAAGATTGAAGTATTTCCAGATGGGAGGGCAATGTTGATTCATGTACGTGACTGCCACAAACTAATTTTGACAAAATCAATGCTTCATGAAGCATCAATTATGTTTTTCTGTCAGCTCCCTATTTTGTATGGGAAATAGAAAAGTAAAAAATCAACTTTTGTGTGCAGTCTGACTTCAAATCGTTAACATAAGGCACAAATGTCTTCCAAATATATAACAAAAAATAATTCCTAAAAAGTTTCTTTTGCTTATATTTTGTACACGATGGTCATACACTTTAAGTTGTGGGTGTTGTACTTTCTATTAATTTTAACAGCACACGTTTTTATAACAGAAAATCTTTCTTTCTTTCTGTAAATCACTGTCTGATTTCCCAGTAAATCCAATGAAACAGAACTAGAGAATACGGAAATCTTAATACATGCCTCCATTCTCATCCTGGGTTTAAATGTATTGGAGTAGCACTGTTTAATATATAAAATGGGTCATCAAATGGAATACTACCTATGTATGCGACCATGAGTAATACACATTATCACACCACAATGTGTGTCCATCGATGAAATCCCTTAATAATAAAGAAGGCTATGATAAGGCATGTATAAGATCTAATGCTCCTGCTTCTACCGGATCATTCGGAAGCAAATATAACAAACAAATGGTATACCATTTATGAACATATATGCATACAGCTGTATGACTAACATCACAATTCAAGTTTAAAACAAAATGTGGAATATCTTTCCTTACTACTACTGCAGCCTTACACATTATTACTTGACACTGAGTATCATAATATGAGTAATTATCCATATTAATGTTGGTGTTTCATATAGCTACAGGACTGTAATGACTTGAAAGAAGCTGCATATCAGCTAGTAGATGTAAGTGCCTTCTCATATTCCACTGAGGTTTTCTCATTGAAATATTTTACAGTAAAAAATACACTGATAAAATAAATAACTGCCACCTAAAATATAAAAATGTTCACTTTTATTATTAAAATAAAATTATTTCCTTCCCACTGCTGGTGAACAATTTCTTTCCTTTTTCCTCTACTCTCACTTTCAGCAATTGACTGGCATTTTCCCCTAGTAGCAGTAGACTGCTTCCCCCGAGGAAAAGCAATAGGAGATAGCTTCCCAAGGGGAACCAGTGGAGTTACCTGGCCCTCCAGAGGAGCAGCAACAAGAGAGAGCTCCCTCAGAAGAGCAGTAGCAGTTAGAGATTGCCCCCTCCCCCAAAGGAGTAGCAGCAGCTGGGGTCAGTTCCCATATAGGAGCAGCAGTAGTAACCTGCACCCCTATGGGAACAGCAGAAAACTTTCCATCCAAAAGGGAGGCAGAGGAAGACCACCTCCCCAAATGAGAAGCAGAATACGACCTCTTGTCCAGAGGAATATCGGGAGATTCCTCCCATAAAAAAGGAGCAGAATGCTCTTTGGAGAAGCTGCAAACAACTACAGATTTGTAGTACCATAAATGGCTGCAATAAGGGAACAGAGTTAGGCTGGTTATTCACCTTGGAGGACCAAGGTATTCATGCTCAGGGTTACAATAATAGAGAAGTAGTAGTCCAAGTGGAAAATCATGAAAAACTAAACTCTGTTCAGAGTATATTGTTAACTTTGAATGACAATGAGTGATTACCTACCAGTAATTTATCCTTTTTGCTCTCTCAGTGTTCAAGGGTATAATTGTAAGGACGTAGAACTATACCAAATAAACGCCTTAGAAAGGACTCGAAGGATAGTAAAGGTAACATTTGAAGGCCAAACTTACCCCAAAACACAAGCATAGGAGAAGTAAGAAGGGAGGTTCAATGTGTCCCTAAACCTTTACAAATCAAGACTAATGGATTTGAACATACCACAAAGTGATGGTAAAGTGGAAAATTTGTGCAAGATGAGGGTGAACAACACACACTACTGAGTGGAACTGTAGCCCTCAAAAATATACAGATCATTCTGGCAACCTTCATACTATACATACGAATAGCGTCCATCACCAATATAATACAGTACTAAAACGTCAGAGATGAAGAGAAGCTAAATGAGAATGAGCTATCAAGGGAATAAAATATCTAGCATAGCTAGATATCAAGGGAATAAAATATCTAGCATAGCTAGATATTTGATTCCCTTGATAGCTCATTCTCATTTAGCTTCTCTTCATCTCTGACGTTTTAGTACTGTATTATATTGGTGATGGACGCTATTCGTATGTATAGTATGAAGGTTGCCAGAATGATCTGTATATTTTTGAGGACTACAGTCCCACTCAGTAGTGTGTGTTGTTCACCCTCATCTTGCACAAATTTTCCACTTTACCATCACTTTGTGGTATGTTCAAATCCATTAGTCTTGATTTGTAAAGGTTTAGGGACATATTGAACCTCACTTCTTACTTCTCCTATGCTTGTGTTTTGGGGTAAGTTTGGCCTTCAAATGTTACCTTTACTATCCTTCGAGTCCTTTCTAAGGCGTTTATTTGGTATAGTTCTACGTCCTTACAATTATACCCTTGAACACTGAGAGAGCAAAAAGGATAAATTACTGGTAGGTAATCACTCATTGTCGTACAAAGTTGATGATATACTCTGGACAGAGTTTAGTTTTTCATGATTTTCCACTTGGACTACTACTTCTCTATTATTGTAACCATGAGCATGAATACCTTGGTCCTCCAAGGTGAATAACCAGCCTAACTCTGTTCCCTTATACTGTGAGTAGTCGATAAGAAACACTCCATTTATGAAACCTTTATATATCCAAACAAACAAGTATCTTGCCAAATCTTCATTTTGAAACATTTTCAGATCTAGTGAGCATCTGTTTAGGTTGCTGTCTTTTCGGTCTTTGTTGATTTTCTTCTACATAAGGTTTGAGTGCAGTGACACAACTAACTCTTCCAGTAGTACCTTCTTTGTCAGTTACAATATTGTATTCCATTTCATGTTCATTCTATTTTTGGTCTGGTAAAAGTCTAGAGCTAGTGGATGTAATTAACTTTTGTGATTTTAAGTGAGGCCCCTCTGCAGAATTTTTCAGAGTGGTCTGAGGTCTTGCCAAAGGTCATCTGAAGTGTCAAGTCATCACCTGGCCCAGGGTATTCACTTTGACACACACACACAAAACACACTTTTGCTTTAAAGTGTCAAAAACACACTGCAAACTTCTCATGAGGTCCACCTCTCCACCAATGACACCAGTGAGAGCTGACTCTCAAAGGTTCACTCCTTTACCTGGCCAGAAAACTTGTTACTCCACGGCAATAGCCTAAGTGGGAGAAAACCCCACTTGCTGGGAATGAGTATTGTAAAAATACAATTGTCTCCACTCTGATTATAATGACAGGGAAGCCAGCCAAATTGCCAAAAGCCCTATTCCTAAAACCAACTCACCCCTGGAATCCATGGGTCAATCCCAAAGAATAGTTCCACCTCTGGGATATTAATATGACTAGCATATCAATACCTCTTAGGTCTAAAGAACTATTGGGGCTGACACGATCCAACAGCTCCCAAACTGGCTTCGAAAATGGACCATGCTTCAAGCCACTGCATCTCCTCTCCATAGTCCAGACAATAAGGGTGAGGAGCAGATGGACAACAAGTTGAAGAGAAATAATGTGGTAGGAGGGACTAACGATGTAACTGGGAAAACTCAACAGTTGCACTATGAAGCGACAGTTTGAAAGCTTGGACAGTACGTCAATAGTAAGTTGTTAAAATAAGGAATATGTTGAAGTAATATAATAACAATAAAAAGAAGACACTTTTGGGGTCAAACTGATAGCCGAGATTCCTGCAGTTCGGGAGCCCTCTCACATGGAGCACAAATAATGCTGAAGGAAACTGTTTTAAGGTGAATATAAATTTTAAACTAAATAAAGCATTCAAACATTTGATGATTAGCAGAGACGAAAACTTGATTCTCTAACCTTCTGAATACATCCTCTTTAATTAACTGTAATATGATTAAAAATCTTTATTCCTTTCAAGGGAGAAAGCCTAAAGCTATAAAATAAATTACTGTGATCTCTGTACAATCAATTGAAAAATTTCCATCCCAAAGGTGTCCATTTTATGACAAACATAGGGACTGCTGAGTATTAATAAAAAAAGGTTGGGATAACTGCAGAGTGCTAAACGATCATTTCCACGAAATAATTGTTCATGTTAATTTATTACAGACGAATATTTTCAGTTTTCTGTATTTTCAGATTTCGACTATTTTGGGACATGGCTAACCTCCATACAAGTCAAGAAGTAATACTACTAAAAGAATGGGCGTCTGGTCAAAGACCAGTTCCTGATTTGTTAATTGTTGGTAAGTGATGCTTTTGCTAAATTGTTTGTTTAGAAATATCTATATATCAGATGGCACCATCTGGAAAATGGGATGAATTTAAGAAATCTGGGAAATAGTGTCACAGCATAATTAACAGCTGTTTTAAGGATATTCTCCGAATACATTTCAAGGTTAATGAATTTGCTACAGAATTACTAAAACCATGACATTAACAGTAGCATGTATTTTGAAGTAACCAAGTTTGCTACAATGGCGACACAATCTCATCCAGTGCATCTCACCCTGGAATAGATTTTGTGTGTACAGTAATAAATCGCTGCAGGGTCTTTACTGGCTCTTTCCAAAGGTGAGGATAATGTTCATGGATGTTTACAGTTCAAATGAGAATCAGCGGGAACTTATTCGTCACAACTGTAACAGTGATTATTCTTCAAATGTTTAAGCCCTGGTTGAGAAATTCAGAGACAACTTTCATTAATTTCCCCTTCTCCCACACTCTCTCTGTCTCTCCCTCTTCCTCCCTTCTCTCTCCCTCTTATTTTCATCAATGTTGTTCTGTAAAGAACAGCATGACGTTCTCGATAAAATCATGATAGAACAAGCCTTAATTCCAATTACACCATCCACACATCCTCTCTATTCCCCCCAAACCCCTAGCCCTTCCTCTGAGGAATTTTTTAGTGTCCTCGAAATACAACTACTTTCTATTTTCCACCAATACTTATGAGTACATGTGTGTGCTTATATTTTCTTTATGCACATTTCATTTTATAAATTGATTTTCAGTTTCTGGCCCTTCCAGGTATCCCAATGACATGGGAAGACCTTTTTCTACACCATGAGTGCCTAGATGGCAACTCTCTTCTCATTCTAGAGCTAGCCTTTGGTATGTATGTATGTATGTATGTATGTATGTATGTATGTATGATATAATTATTAATTATATATATATATATATTATTATATATATATATCTAATATATATAGATATATATATAATATATATAAATATATTATATAGATTATATATATATGTAAATAAATTCTCCTGTTAAAACAGAATATGTCTCAAGTATAAAAGGCCCATTAAAACACTCTGGTTTCAAGCTACAAACTATATTTCAGTGGACTGACTCCCGCCCTTATCAAGTAGTGAATGACAGAACAAGTTACATTGGTGAATATATAATGGGAGATATGCCCTTAGGTGATGCCTGGGGTCACTGCTAAGCCGACGTTGGTTCTGTTAATTGTCTTAATTTGCTTCCTTGTCGCCTTAAGGTCAGAGTCCCAGGCTCCATTGGAAAGGTTGATCCTATTATCTTGTTACTTTATTAGTGAGGATTCTACCATCTGACATTTGTAATGACAGCTGCGGTATGGTTCATGTTATTTATATTATGGAAAATTGCCGAAGTATGTTGTCCATATCTAACTAGCGGTATGTTGAGTTAATCTTCCGAGAGATTCACAGGAAAATCTCTCTGGAAAGATTAACTCAATATAAGCGCTTAGTTAGATATGTAAACAACACGAACCATATCATTGTTTGTTTGTTTGTATGGTGTCTTTACGTTGCATGGAACCAGTGGTTATTCAGCAAAGGGACCAACGGCTTTACGTGACTTCCGAACGACGTCGAGAACGAACTTCTATCACCGGAAATACACATCTCTCACTCCTCAATGGAATGCCTGAGAATCAAACTCATGGCCACCGAGGTGGTACGCCAACACCATACTGACCACTCCACCTTGGTGCTCGAACCATACTATGGATTGAAACTCATCTGCAGCTTTCAACACAAATGTCCGATGGTAGAATCTTCACTGATAAAACAACAAAATAGGATCAACCTTTCCAATGGAGCCTGGGACTCTGACCAAATAGACAATATCTTTCTTAAGGCAACGATGAAGCAGATTAAGACAAATAACAGAACCAATGTTGGCTTAGTGGTGACCCCAGGCATCATCTAAGGGCTTACCTCCTACTATATATTTCACCAATGTAACTTCTTTTGTCATTCACTACTTGACAAGGGTCGGGAATCAGTCCACCAAATATAGTCCTTAACTTTATACCAGAGTGTTTTAATGGGCCTTTTATACTTGATACATACATACATACATATATATATATATATATATATATATTATATACATTATAATATATATATCTATACATACATATACATACATACACACACACATATATATACCAAAGGCTAGCTCTAGAATGAGAGGAGAGCTGACATCTAGACAATCAAAGGTGTACAGTGTAGGACAGATGTCTTTTCCCATGTCAGTGGGATACCTGCAAGGGTCAGAAACTGAAAATTAATTTATCAAATGAAATGTGCATAAAGAAAATATAAGCACACATTATATGCTCATAAATATTACCTCATTTACAATTACTTTTCCATGGCCACACTACAACTCCATCTCTGGTCTGGTTCCTAAAACATCCTTTTATCCGTTTATGCATGTTGTCCACACTTGCCAACTTTCATTAGTATTTTGTTTATAATGATCCACGACTGAGTCTGAGTTTATTCACAAGAACCAGCCTGTTTTTAATTCAGTCCACATCATGTCTTTTCCATATGGCAGACTGGTAATGTCCGACACATGGGCTACAGTATATTTAGTTTCATATAACACACATTAATTTCATGACGTGAATCTGCCTTTCTGCAATTACTATTGTGGACCGAGAACATCAATCTCTAGTTCATATGCAAAGAAAGTAATACGTCTGTTCTTCTGATTATATATTACTATATTTGTTTATAACTGGATTACATATTTAGTTAAAATATCCAGTTCTTGTTTGTACAGTGTTTTAATAAATTTCCCATTATACAAAAAATGGACATTGTTATTGATGGAATATTCTTTATTAAAGAGAATCAACAAAGCCTTATAATTATTTCATTTTCAGGTTACACAACGTGGATGCTGTCTTTCCATCTTATGCGTAAGGATTACAAAACCAGTGTTCCTTTGGACATTGTACACCTTCTTTACAATTTGCATAAAGTAATAGTTCCTCTCCTGAAAGATGTCTCTCTCAAAACTACAGTACTTGTTCATGCAGACACACGTCTTCGTACCTTTGGCAAATTTCCCGGGCAAAGGGGTTTTTGGCAGAACAATGTCATACTACATGATTCTCTTATTGACTGGAGTGAAGTTATCTTCTGGCACTTTTTGAAAAATAGTAAGGACTATCATAAAAAAATGGACCACATGTCATATGTGAATTTTCAGTCTAGTAAGGTTTTGCACGAGTTTTTAGACGGAAATAAATTTCTATCTCTACAAAGTCATTTTACGTCAGCAAATCAAACAAATGAACCAGCATCCAGTAATTCATATGTAAAGGCAAGAATGGGGCATGATGGACAACCTCACAGGGCTGATCCCAAAGATCACCTGAGGCGCTTTGGACTTTGGTGGTGGGACACAACATTAGTCCTTAATATGGCAACAATATCTCAATGTAAAAAACTATATGAACTTAATTTACAGAATCATCCCTTATACAAAAGCCAACAGCTTAGGTGTTATGACCCAAACCATGCAGGAAATAGCACCAATGAGGTTGAAGTACAAATGATTCTCAGTCTTATTTGTAATTCAGTTGTCACTACTAGGGAAGAATACTGCTGTTCCTGATCTGTTCTATAAGTATAGCCACTCTTATTCTTTAATACAATATATATGGCTCCATGTTAACCAGTGTACATTGGCACTCCATAAATTTAATTGAGCACATCCTGGTTTTTATCCATGTTTAATGTTTAGACAAATACTTTGCTTTTGCATTTCAATCACTTCATTCTTATTTGTAAATGCTTTACTAGTAGTTCAACATCATGGATGTTATTCTGCACTATGATCTTAATGAGTTGAAAATATTCTATTGCCAATAAAGTATCTTGAACTTACATTTCGTTATAACAACAATTCTCCACTTCTCAGCATTTTCAAACGTTTTACCTCACAAGTCAGAGAGCTATGCATGTTTAAAAGTTACATATTTCGTAGTATATTCAACACAAAGTAAAAAGGCCATTATTTGTTCAACGATGTTCAAGCGCAGCACAAGATTCCTAAAAAGCTAGCTGGTCACTCAAATGAATCCTTACACCATTTTACTCCATAAGATAAATAAAAACAAATGAAATAAATACGACAAATAACTAATGAACTATTAAGTGAGAATATGTCAGACAACTCGATAAAAAAGCATTTGCAGCAAGTTTGAACTTAACGAGTTCCAGTGATTCAACTTCGAGGATTATGGGGATCATTCCACAATCTGATAACAATAAGAATAAAACTTCTAGAAAACTTTGATGTATTTGAACCTCATGAAAGAAAAGGCAAGACTTTTTTTAAGTTGGCTCCACAAGAAAGAGCCGCCTGCAAAAGAGTTTGAATTACGAAATCTTAGACAGCGCACAAAGTAGCCTAACTGAATGACGGTGCTAAAGGTTAATATCAAGATTAAGGATAAAAATTAAAAGAAAGGTTTTAGTCCAGCAAATTTACTAAATTTAATTTGTCATTTATTTGGCAATCTAAGGAAAGACAGACCAGTAGTGTTTCTCAAAAGAGAATTTGCAATCAAGACGAAACTATAATTTTAAATGAGTTGCATGCTACTGAAGGCACACTGACACTTGACATTAAAACTTCACCCACGCTATTTCCACCATCCACTGATTTCCACGAAGTCCCTGTTAAGACGTCCATCAACCAAAGGTCTGTACTCAGATGGGATCCACGTAAAGAGAGTGTCATTTTCTGCTTAAGCAATAAGCTTGTTTTCAAGGCGAAGCCACACTTCATTCATTATGTAATATATAAAGCAATGGACCTGAGAAACACAAGAGCTAACACTTCCATGGTCACTACTGGGCCCACCACCAACTGCACTTTGCAATTTATTAGTTAAAAACTCAATAATGATCCTAAGATATGGTTTACAGTCTCATCTGTCGAAGTTTTAAAACAAAGGATTCATTATCAACACAGTCAAAAGTAGCACGAAAGTCAAGATCAATCATATGAACTACATGGCCAGAATGCAGTTTTGTACGACATTCAAAACTAAAAGAGCATCAAAGCACCCAAGCTCTGCAATACCCAAACTGCAAATTAGGGAACAGATGCTTACTTTAAGTAAAGGCCTTCAGTTTGTTTTGCCACCAAACGTTTAAAAACTTTGGGAATTAAAACTTGTGTGGAAGTCAGAATGGCTATAGCAATGAGAACTACGTCTAATGGCAAAAAGAACCCTCTCCTGGCTACTCTAATAATGATAAGAGAATTTTCGAGCTACGTAATCAGCAGTTTTCACAGAAAACTAAGGGAAATAGTACTATCTAGGTTCACACCTTCCTTTGCATCATGACTGGGTAAGTGGTTCCGAATTTCGCAGGCCAGAGAAGCTAAACTAGTTATTTCAGCTTCAGAAAAACAAACAGGAGTGAGGTTATTTTGAGTTTCTCATTGCTTTGATTTCTATCAAGGCTCATCAATATTTTGCCCTTTCCTCTCACCAAAAGCACAGAATGGGGAATACCCCATCATTTATATATATATATATATATATATATATATATATATATATATATATATATATATATATATATATATATATATATATATATCAGCTACTTAGACTGTAAAAATAAACCGTTTTAGAGACATTTATGGATCCAGGAGCATACATTATGGGCTATTCTCCATTCTACACTTTTTGGTGGAAGGAAAAGCAAAGCAATGCCAAGCCCAAAATAACCTCCGTTTCGGATATTGCTGATTTAGCAGGAGACTAAACAAGAGATCTGAAAATATTTTCATAGACATAAGAAGAAATACTTAGTCCCAAATAAGGCACTTTATGATAACCTTGTATACATCATTTGCAAGACACACAAATTCTAAAATTCATAAAGATCGATCTTGAAAATTATTCCCACAGGACTGAGGGTGAATCGGGAATTTTATAGGAAACAACTAAGGGGACCATGTTTCTGGTTTACAAACACATAATCAAAATTTAACACCCATTGCAGGCTACTCAAACAGGAGCATAATGTTGAAACTAACAAAATTTGCCTGTGGTGGCACAGAATACTAGTCTACAGATTGACTGATGATCAGGGTTTCGATGAATTTGCCCAAAGGAGGATTTACATGTTCCTGAAAGGTGAACTGGTTTTTCAAACGTTAAGATAGTGGCTTGCTAAGACGACAGGTAAAGAACTATCTGGCAACTGGATATGGTCTATCTTCCGGTACTAAATTTATCTAGAGAGAAGACAGAATGAAACTTTGGAACAAGGAGCTATACTGTGGCTTAAATGGATATGAAAGGTACTCGAGTTTGCAATGGAAATTACAATTACCACTTTAATTTCGTCTAATATTTATATATATTATATTGATATATATATATATATATATATATATATACGTATATATATATATATAGTATATATATATATATATATATATATATATATATATATATACATACACATATATATATCACTAAATATACATACTATAGATACATTCACACACACAAATCTAATATCTGGCAGTGTGAACATTGCTTTACACCACAGGTGGTTGTCCTTTAGGTCATTACTGATAGCATCAAGTTTGTTTACATTAGACGGAATATACTTTCTGGGAGAAAAGGTGACAATGAAATTGTTCTTTTGTATGGTGTTGTTACGTTACATGGAACCAGTGGTTATTCAGCAACGGAACTAACGGCTTTACGTGACTTCCGAACCACGTCGAGAGTGAACTTCTATCATCAGAAATACACATTTCTGACTCCTCAATGGAATGCCTGAGAATTGAACTCGCGGCCACCGATCCGCTTATGACAGTGAAATTGAAAATTATCAATAAAAAACAGGTCATGAATGAAATTTATAGTCTCCTTTTCAACACATTCCCATCGGTGGTAGTACTGGTAGCACTGGTAGCCATCGTGTCCACTGGAAGCGGTTTGGTCACCTAGCCGAAGGAAAATTCTTCAGGAAATCCACTGCTTTAATCAGTAACTCGAGAGGTTGATTTCTAGAGTTGTTTCTTTGTGAGTTTCCTCAGCAGTGAAATACCTTGAGAACAACCTTCATACCTGTTTTGCGTTTATTTTTTTTATCACATTTTATCTTAGTTGCATCGATAAGACTGTTCTATACACAATTAACTTCTAGTAGAATGTCAGTTTTTGTGGAAATCGAAAATAATATTAAAACGAAGAAAAATTTTTTTTTTTGCGGTGAGAAGGAAATGTTTTGTGTGTGTGTGTGTGTGTGTGTAGTTCATTGTCCATGGTAAATGCAATAAGTTGAGTTGATAAACTCATGTTTTTAAAGAAATGTGTATCCAGACTTCCTGTAATACTTCATGATAAGCAAGTAGCACGAGTATCCAGCTAGGTAGGTACACAAGAGGGTGGCAAAGTGATGGCACATAAGCCTTTGCACTTGACAGTGAAAAAATAATTTCACGGGATAATTTCTAATTTTATGGAAATTAAGACGAATGAGATGTTGCATATTGCAGTGAATTTTAGAGTAAATGAGATTTTCATTGCAGTTTTGATATGATTCTTTCTTCTCAGTGACTGCGCCCCAGTATCATTTACAGTTAAAATTTTCAACAAAGAGACGAAATCTGCTCTTCGCTTTAATATTATTTTCAATTTCAACAAAAAACTGACATTCCACTATAAGTTAATTCTGTAGAGAACAGTCTCATCGATGCTTCGAACATAAAATATAATAAAAAAAAATAAAAATAAGGCGAAACAGGGTATTTCACTACTGAGGAAACTCACAAGGAAAAAACTCTAGAAATCAATTTCTCGAATTACTGATTAAAACAGTGGATTTCCTGATGAGCTTTCCTTCGACGTGGTGACTGACCACTTCCAGTGACGATGGCTGACAGGTACTACCAGAACTGTATCTCCGATCGATGGGATTTTTTTTTTTTTTTTTAATTTCACTGTCACCTTTTCTCCCAAATAGTATATTCCGTCTCATATAAACAAACTTGATGCTATCAGTAATGACCTAATGGACAACCACATGAGGTGCAAAGCAATGTTCACACTGTCAGATATTAATCAAAAGGCAATGGATGCCTCGACATCTCTTGGACGACCCAAACTGGTACTTAACAGCAGAGCTTCTTCATAATGTATCAGTGCAAATGGAAAAGATAATACCGATGCATGCTGATGGTGTAGGACCATCGTTCACAGGATTATACGGAGCTTGGCCTTTTCGTACCTAATCTGTTTTTACTTCACTGAGCCGACGTCATGCTAATGGCAGTCACTTAGATTCAGATTACAAGGCGCCACAAATCACAGCCTACAACCAAAGTGGCATCATACCTTCAGTCAAGTAGGGCATGTTCCCGTTTATTCCCTTTCGAATTAGACTGCACACTCAAGAGAACGTTCTAACATGTCTGAACATGAGGCTGTAGAAACGAATATGACAACATTCTTTCTTTGTGACTCGAAAGTACGAAATATGTATTCTACACTTCTGAACATTAAAAGCTTCATGAAATACATTTCTTTTGCAGCAAGTATGTCTGCAGTTATGTAGTTGCTGAAATAATAAAAAAAAATCTCATTATATGAACACTTTGTGGAGAAAATGTTTACAATATTAGCGACTCCATATACTTATACAAGAGGCTCATCTACAGCCTGGCTGACATCCACACACTTACAACTTCTCATGGATACTAAGACCACGCCATTGTTTCACAATTTTTTACACACTACACCCAAGACTTACTTGTCCTTATCTCCTTCCTCCCAAATCGGAATTATATAAAGTTTTCACCATCCCAGCAGTCTTCATGCTTTTTCAAACCACTCTAATCTATATTTTCACCTGTGCAAACATTTTTACAATGCAGGGTGTCCATAAAGTCACTCCCTGATTAATAAATTAATAACTTTAACATTATTGTGGATATGACCGTACAACTTCCACATTCTGTTGAGCAATATTAAAGTTTCTTTTGTTTGCCTACAGATGCCACTGTAATCCCTCTATGCGTCAGCTGAGCCAAGAATAGCAGAAATGTTCTCATTGCAGGGTTATTGGGCCGTTTTTCTTTGCTGAATCCACCATATCAGTAATTGTTTATCTAGACATGCTGGAGCATTATGCTGCACCTCAATTAGAAGAGTTTCAGCCAAAGGTACTGTTTCGTTCCTCCATCGAAATCCGTCGAAGTGTTCGATGTCGAAGCTCCACCTTCGACATCCACCAAGTTTTCCAGACTTGAGTCCAAAGGAGAGAATGAACAGATCAACATGTATAGTATTTCCACCAGCAATACATTATTGGAAAAGAAAACACGTGGGATTTAAGCATGCCTCATATATTTATTTACGAATACACAAACTGGTTGGGAATAATGAATACAGTACAACGCAGGAACTTGAATAAAGAAAAGGGGAAAAAAATATTTAAATGCTGAAAGTCTGTATTGTGACAGAGATGAAAATTGATTAAGGATTGGGATAGTAAATAACGTGACTAAAAGTTTTATAATCCTATTTTTAAACATTGAAATCGTGTTCGTGCTCACTTTTGGCCTTGAGGCAATGAGATCGTTAGTCCTGCTTTTTTTAAAACCGTACTTTGGAGATGACAACTTTCTCTTTGTGAAGTGATTTGCAAATATCTTATAAAATACAGTTCAATGCAAATAATTTCGCTTTGTGAAAGTCTCTATGACAAAAAAAATAAGTTGCCCACGTCACACATGCATGTTTGTAAGAACAGGAAAATGAGCAAATCTGACTTTCAGTGAAACGTGAAATTTTGACGAATATACAGGAACCTCTAGATAACAACGAGGTTGATCAAAGGTCTGGTCGGAAAAATTGATGTCAATGGAGTCAAGGTCTGCGCACGAACTGGAGTCCGGGGAACTGACGAAAAAGTACAGTGCTACACTGAAATGAGCAAACATCAGAGTGTCAGGGAAGAACAGTGTTTCACCACTAATTGACAGAAGGACGAATGCTTATCATTGGTGAGAGATTAGGATGTCTGAAGGGTACCTCGGATGAATGTAAGAGAGCTAAATATCGGGAAAAGTGGAGTCTAATTGAATTAACACTGTTAGTTTATACACAGTATGGTTGTGCATATATTTAGACATTTAAGTGCAGTACACACACATATTTACAATATGCGACACGGTGAATGCGCGTCCATACAGCAGAGTAGAGCCTTCCTATTCAATCGTCATTCTTCACAGGATTGACGCGAATGACTTAGTGTTTCATTAAGGGATTATAACGATTCTTATGCACCAGTCAATGAAAGGCGGTTCAGGTCCGTTATGAAATGAAAGATAATCCTGCACTTCAAAGAAGCATGAGATATCTATCGCAAAATTGTTACCGAGGTTACTTTTTTAACTTAATAAGGTCTGCATACATATGTACGTAATGATAAAAGATATTTTGTAACTATTCATTTTAGTATTCTGCTGACGAGACATTTCCTTCAAGTGATTAAATGAAGTGCAAGACGTTTGGTTTTTCATGTGTTTGGCCAGACCGTGTTTCATTACTGGATAAATAAAGGAGTTGCTGATTTAAGATTACCTTTTTTACATAATTCTTCCACCTTTCTGTAACAAAAAATAATTTTGCTGGCGAACATGTTGGCTACAGAGAAATATGAAATCCATATTTTTCTTTACTTCTGATAATAGAGAGAGAGAGAGAGAGAGAGAGAGAGAGAGAGAGAGAGAGAGAGAGAGAGAGAGGAAACTTTTGATATGGGTTACAAAGTCATCAAACAGACATATGAAGACCGTTTTTAATGTTCTTCATAACCTGTTTAAACAGCTGATGTGACCCAACAAAACGAGACAAACATAAAAGCCACCAGCGCCATAAATATATTATTTGTTAACGTAATTATTTGTACTAAGGGTGAAGTCTACTGTTAGAGTCAAGAGATAGGTTTATCCAGATTCGCATTACCGAGGCTCTACTGCTACTGAATAGTACACGTACAATACGACAGGTTTTGCAAGCGAATGAATGCTTTAGTATAACAGCACTTTCCACAATAAACAATGCGTTATGCACAATACAGAACGTCTTTAGGAATTTCTATAGAGATTTATTTATTTACTTTGTACAGAAAGAAACTTTATAAATATTGCAAGCTGCTGCTCTGCATTCATTTCATTTCTAGCTCTTACAAGATGTCAATGCACAAGCAAGAAGCAGCTTTGGATATGATAAAAGATTACTGATACTATTTTACATAATGAGTAATTGAATACGCGGGTTCGGTCACAAACCATACAATAGTATTTAAGAGGCTATTTTGTATTATTGGATTAGGAATGCCTGAAAGAACAATAAAGGCTTCTTCAGTGCCTACATTCATGTCTCATTTGTATTTTAGGTACGATGGGTTCTCGTCACTGCAAAATTCAGATGAAGATGAATAAACACATTTGTAAATATTTACAAGGCAGTCAAACCCTCAGGGGAATTCGACTCTTCATCTGTTATGCTTCCATGAAGATTAGCTTTAAAAAGGAAACCATTCCCAATTTCAGTAATTATTTGCAAATATTCACGCCTACTGAATAAAATGACTTGCGCACAGTAGTTGTATATATTTTCTTTCTCCAAAAATGAGTAGAAGCTGCAACGGAACAGCGAATGGATCGATCACAAAGTTGAATTTTTTCGTCAAATGGTCACTTAAATTCTTCATGAGCACGGCTTCCTTTGAAGAAAACCGGCTTTTACCAGAGCTATGCATGTGGTGTCATAAGACATCAACAATGTCAAGATGAGTGAGAAACTCTGAAACGATCAATGGGGTTTAGTCCAAGTGAGAAACAAAAACTGTTGATGGCCAAATGAACAAAACTGTTGAAAAATGAAACTCCATTCAATAGTGTCAAAAGTAGATAATGAACATGATTAAAGGGATGATAAATATAGTTAAAGACTTACAGGTTGAAAACGAAATACGGGGTATTGAAGATTTGCTCACACAAGTGTGATAAGGCTTGCTTCATTTAGAACCTAAGAAACGACTATCTAAAATGAAGCACTTTCTAGGAATTCGTCTAGAGGAGCAAAAGAGGGTAAGGTCTCCTACATCTAGGAACCAAGGTCTGCCTATTCTAATCCATCGCTGATGGTCCACTGAAGGATTCTCGATGCCACGACAAGATGAGCGAGCACCAGCGATGGATGTCGGGGCTATCCGCTCACGGGGTAGTTGTCGTTGCAAGCGTGCTCGTTGCAACAGTTGGCGCAAGCCTCGTAGCCTATGCCGAAGCCCTTTGGCCGACAGCCGTAGTAACATGTGTCGGTACACTCCCTCGTAAGATAAATCAACACGCCGTTGACTTCGGTTCTTTCTTCCTGGAACACAAAGGAAATATGAACCACATGATCTCGCCAATGCATTATTGAAGCAACTTGTAAAACCCAACATTATATTGCGATGCAATAAACATGAATAGAATTGGATGAGAGAAGAGAAGGAAAAATAATAATAAAAAAAACCTCGGGCAGGTACTGAATCCAACTACATTCTTGTGCATCCATTGAAATAAGCTACCAAAAGCACAGTTGTGAAAGGTAATTCACAACTCAATGGGAACAATAAAAGGAATAGACAGTAGAAATGTGGAAGGTTATATTATTGGTCAAAATATTAATACGAGAAACATTAGCTCTCAGAACACAGGAGAAGAAAGAGCTGGTGGCTGAGAGAAACTGAGGTACACATTATAGATTGGGATGGGAGCAGATGATGGATCCTCAACAACAGAAATAAATTTGCAGAGAGAGGAAGTAAAGAAGCCATAAGTATGAAGCCTGGCTATGCGAGCCTTTTGTCACAGCCGTCAAACCCTTGGCAGTGTGCTGGTCTTGTATCTTGGGGCCAGAGTTCGCTCCCCATCAAGGGGCGAATAGTGAAACTGTCTACTGAATGGTTACTGCCATGAGTGAAGCCATGGTAGGGGGTTGGGGCTACCCGGCTGGCGTCCGCCCGAGAGGCACTAGCCTGGGAGAGGACTGAAACTGCTAACTTTAACTTTAACAATTAATAAATGACAACAGTACTTCTGTATTGATTGTACTTTACATATCTTAGCTACAACCATTTTTCTTTACCATTTCGCCCACTTTTAACCAAACTAAAGGATGGTAGACCAAAACGGGGGCTTTAATGAGTTCATTTCCCCTGCCACTGTTTCCCTTATATTTTGATTTGATTTATATAGATTTTTGGCATTATGACAAGCACTGGGGCAACTAAGGCCATTCAGCGCTGAAATGGAAATAGACAGTAAAAGGTTTGAACGGTTACAGGAGGAAAACCTCGCCGTTGCACTATGAAACATATGTTAGGAGAGGGAGGACAGTATGATGGAAGAAAGAGAATATGAACGGCGGTATAGTAAAAGAAATGAAAGCAGTTGCAGCTAGGGGCCGAAGGGACGTTGCGAAGAACCTTAAGTAATGCCTACATTGCAACGACTGAGGTGCACTGACGGCACTAACCCCTATTATCATGTGTGTTTGTTTATGATGTATGCTTAACAATGTTTTCTTTTTAATCCACTCCGTTTTGAATTCTAGTACGACCCCTTTTCCAGTTAATAGCAAATTACAGTTTCCGATCAATCTTAGGATAAGTTCGTTTCTCGTCGAATAGTCTTAACTTTAAAATGTATCTCGAAGATCTTAATATATTCTTTTTTTTCAAATTAGGAAATAAAATATTATATGGAAAATCCATTTTTTTAGTGTTTATCGTGTGTTCAACTGAAATTCAATATACATATGGCAGCCAAAAATAATCTACAATAAATATGGCCTCATGTCAACAAACAATAATTACAATTTCTGCACCACACCAATATCTCAGTAACTACACATTTGCTGTGGAGATTATACAAAAGAAAAGTGGTTGTAACTGTCGATACAGACAAAAATACAGAAATTATCGGAATTATGAGCCACTTTTTTTAGCGACTGTACTTCACTATATGAAAGTAGATAATACTATCATAAGCCACTCTGTAAAGGGCTGGAGTCAAGATGTTTAACAGGAATAAAAAGCTGAGACAACTATACAATACTTTAGATATAGTAGAAGCGAGAACAATAGCTTGAAATTTAAAAGGATTAGATCGTCCCCTATTTTCGAGATGAGCAAAACAGACGACCAAGCACAAGGGTATTTCGTCCTAAACTTTCTGAGGCATCTTGCAATAATTCTATCCAGGCCAATTTGGTTGTCAATCTTTACAGATCAAAGAACCGTGCAGACTTTATAAGTTGTGGATACTGGAGAGAAAAATAAGATTGGAGGAGAAACTGAAGTGCAGAGGTCCTGAAGAAAGACCTCACTTTATAAAGTAAAGAGTGGTATTTTCATTACTGACAGTAAGCTATAAACCTAACAGGATAGAAGGGAGCAGAAAAGTTAGTGTTTCAGCAGTCGTGGAAAACTATTTTAGAAAAGACATTTAAAGCAAAAAAAAAAAAAAAAAAAAAAATAGTATATAAGGAGAATTTTAAAAATTATATAGCTACTATTCTTAAAACATTTACAGCTAGTTCGATTTGCAGCTCAAGTCATGAATTATCGGCCTTTGGAGAAATAATCTGATTCATTTTATGGAGGAATATCAGAGATAGAAACTATTACTGATTTATCATTATGCAATGGCTAAGTACAAAAGGATCTTCACTCTTTGGTTAAAAAGTATTAATGATATTCAAAAGTATTTCATGTGTGCATACATTACATATATCCAAACTAAACACTGTTGGAAACAATGTTAATAACAGAATCGTTCTCTATGATAAAATCTACTAAGCATCTTACCCTGCAATAGATGTCTCTGTTTCCACAAGTCACCAAGTAATCTGTACTGACACCAAGGCCATTGTGTCGTCCTAGACACGGATGTGACCAGTTGTAGCCATCTTTCTTGAAATCCAGCTTACAAGAGAAGCATGTGAGGTTTCCTGGTTTCACACCATGCTTATTAATCTCGCACTCATCGGCCGGTCGAGTTGTTTCAGTATCAGGTGAGGTATCAGTTTGTGGGTCCGTTCCAAAGCTGGTGGTGGACTGTTTGTCAGGCGTATTAAAACTTGGAGGGCGGAAAATATTAGGCCGGAATCTGTTTGGATCAAACTGAGGAGGGAATCCAGAAGGACTTAGAACACTAGGTGGGAGTCCATTTGATGGGGGGACATTGGGTCCCAGTCCATTCGATGGAAGATTGGGTGCCAGTCCATTCGATGGGACATTGGGTGCCAGTCCATTCGATGGGACATTGGGTGCCAGTCCATTTGATGGGGGAAAGTTAGAAGGCCCAGGAAGACCACTGAGACCACTGCCACCAGGCCGTTGGTTGGATGCTGGGAATCCAGATGGTGGTGGTGGCAGGCCAGAAGCTGGGATACCAGATAGAGATGGGGGAAAGTTAGAAGGACCTGGAAAGCCACTACCACCAGGGCGTTGATTAACTGATGGGAAACCTGATGGCCTTGGAAAGCCAGATGGTACTGGAAAGCCATTTGATGGCAACCCAGACTGAGATGGCAGCCCATTTGATGGTAATCCAGACTGCGATGGCAACCCATTTGATGGTCGTCCTGACTGAGATGGTAACCCACCTGATGGCAATCCAGACCCCGATGGGAGCCCACTTGATGACAATCCAGACCCCGATGGCAACCCATTTGATGGAAAACCAGGTTGTGATGGGAACCGATTCGATGGAAATCCGGACTGCGATGGAAGGCCATTTGAAGGAAAACCAGACGGGGAAGGTAATCCACTTGCAGGTAATCCAGACTGAGATGGAAGGCCACTCCCCGGTCGGTTGTTGAAGGATGAACCACCTGGCTGGAAATTTGACGAAGGAAACCGGTTACGAGAACCCTGGCCTCCAGGAGGTTGAAGGCGATTATTATTGTTAGAAGATGGCCCTGTAGGAAGAACAACATGTGAGAAGAGAGAGAGAGAGAGATAAAAGATAACCGTTTCGTTAAACATCCGAATGTCAACAGTAAAACTATAAATCAAATTGCTCTTCATATAAGCTAGTTAAAAAATTGAAACCCTTAAGAACTAAAATTAAATTGCTTTGGGTATGGTTGTGCACAAGTGAATTTCATCAACCAATTTACATTGATAAACATTCGTGTACCGATAAGTAACAATGAAAGCTCTGGTTGACTGATTAGACTGCCAACAAAACTGGCAATAGGAAACGTTTTGTCTTTGTGTAAGTGTGAGTTAATAAAATATCTCTGAAATGAATACGAATGAATCTTGGTGAACTTCTCACGAAAATTAGTTTTCGGCGGTATCAACGAAAATTAGACACATTATACCATGGAAATCACCTAGCCTACATTTCATCAAAGAAAACGTTCACGATTCAAAGTAATTAGGTATACTTTCATTCTCCAGAGGAAACGAAAAATGGTCTAGAGGGAGGTTATTTCTCCGCTGAGCGATCTTACAGTAAACAGTATCAGACGCAGGACGTTTCCGCGTAAAATTGTTGGAGAGAAAACGGACCACCTGAGCATCTCCTCAAGGACAATAATAAGTTCAACATATATAATAATAATCATTCGAGCTACAAATATCCTTTAATATCTAAACTCGCTCTACCTCGGAACTGATACATTTTCATATATGTACCGAAGGGGAATTTTTTTTTAGTTGATGATAATTTCGTCCCCACATGGGATCGAACCACCGTCAAAGTGGACGGGAATGAAATCAGGACGGACAGTGACGCTATCAATTCAGTCAACAGAGACGCTATAAGTTTGTATCGATTCTGACCTTACAAATCGTTAGATGGCTATGAAAAATACCGAAAGATAACCATAATGGTTATGGAGATTTCGTACCTCCCCCGATGCAGAAGCACTACATTTATAATCCAAATTCTACTGAAGAATAGTCGAGAACAAAAGAGGAAACGAGAAACACGTGAAAAATTGAACAGCAAAGGGCCTGTATTACTAGTGTTACATCATATCTAAAATTGAGGGGGGTTGGTGGGTGTTACAAGCAACCACACACACACCACAGAGAGAGTCGATGACCTTAGTTGTCGTGACGTCAGCCTGGCATAAACTCAGTCGAACCCAAATGAAATTAAATAGTATTACGCAAAGGGCAATGACATGTGAAACCAGGGCGACATGTGCACTGCACGTCAGAGGACGAATAGTACATAATAAAATGTAAAAGCAAATTTTGCGCACTGCCCAAATTGTTGCCCGCTGGCAGCACGTAAAACTCTAAAAGGCACACAATTTCTCCAATTGTTCTGAAAGGTTCAGGAACTCTGTGCTTCACATAGCAAATGACACTCATTTACAGAAATTCTCGTCGTAAAAACAAAATACTTCCTCAAATTGATGATTTAGCAGGACGACTCAAGATGGAAAAGAAACTCGTTTCCTTAGGCACGAAAATGACAATATGCTTAATATAACTTGTATGATCCAGTATAATATCTGCATTTTGCAAAAAACTAACAAAGATTGAGCTAAAAGTATTCACCCTGGTCTAAGAGGAAGATATAAAACACACACACACTCACACGCTTATAAAACACACACACACTCATACGCTATTATGGCCAACTGGGTTTTCTTTTCACTTCTCAAGCATAAATCTTTTTGTATGCTGCAATAATAATAACTCGATCATTTTTCAAACTGCTGAAGCAATTCTGATAACGTTACACCTTTTCAATCATATCCTCGAATCTCCTTTACTGAGCTAAGTAAATAAATAAAAAAATAAATAAAAAAAACAGACGAAACAGATAGAAGTTATGCTATTTCCTTTATGCATTATGATAAAGTTTAAAAAAATGTGAAGTCAAACCAAGAAAACTGTAGTGAAATATAATAAAAACACAAGCATAAAAAATATGACCATTAAGTAAGCATCATTATCCGAGATATGAATGTAATCGGCCAAAACATATAGATTATTAACAAAAACAGAAATAAAAATAAAAACATAAAGATAAGAACATTGACACGAGATAACGGCTCATGTTCTTGCAAAATCTTTATTTTTAAAGAATTTGAAGTAAAAATCACATATCTTCGCAATGAATGTGGAATACAAAAACAAAATAATCAATGCAGCACAAATACGGAAAAACTTAAAAATTTTATGCAATGACGACGGTTAATCCCTTACTCCCCTCACTCCATCTTTTGTTTATCCTTTTTCGTAAGTTTGTGAAACAAGATGTAGCAGTATTTCTCATCAACCTTGTTCTTGTGCTGCCAATTGTACTTCAATCTGAGAGAGAGAAAAAAAAGCTCCTTCGAATTCGGTGTACTATGCGGCACTACTCTAATCTCCCTAATTCTTGTGATAGCGATTCACTGGACAAAGTTTGAAAAAAAAAATCAATTTCTGTTGTTTTTTAATAGTAATACGTAGAAATAACTACTTAACTTCAATCCTGTCTTTATATTTGTTCATATTTCTTTTTATGGATTCTCGTGACCTCTCATTTACTTTCTCTGGCGCCAAATGGATTTTGGGGTGTTATTTCGTAATTTTTTTTTTTAAACAGCAACTGGTGAGGTAATGAAGAGAGCTAAATTACAGGGTTGTAACGGCTTCCTATAATGTGCGTGACTGCATGCATGTACCAAATTCTGTGGATAAAACGTGCAGCGAGTCATTACTTATGCAGGGTTTAAATAATCTCGTCTAGATGATGTCCTATACTAGTCCATCTTCCGTTCTTAACATATCTACCGATATTTTTGTCGGTCTAAGTTTTTTTTTTCTGTGGTTTGATTTACAATGCTCTTTGTCATGCTTCGTTTTCATGATTTATTTTCTCTTACATGCCGTAACGGATAAAGCTCCGTTTATCAAGCGATACATAAAGGCCTCAGGTAATGAACGATGTAAGTGGACTTGTGGCCCAATCCCCCCCTTATTCGCTACTCGGGGAGTAAGCCTATAAACTACATTGTTGTTGTTGTTGCTGTTCTTGTAGGGGGGGGGGGGGTAAGGAAGGTCTATGGGAAAAGTCTAAAAGTGTCGAAAAAAGGTGTTTGCGTTGAGTTAAAGATACAGGAATTTTAGGATAGGATATTTATGATTTATTTAATCGAATGAAAATGTGAAAAGTAAATAATGTACGTGTTAAACAGTACAGAACAATGATTACTCATATAATATAGCGTATTTATATTTTCGTTGGTGAAACAATGCTCTATATGACTATAGAGTTTGGCACGCGACCCGAGTAAGTTGGAGGTCTAATCACGCCTTGTTCCTATTCTAACTGACTTTGGGGTCTTTCAGTCACTCGTTTTTAATTTAGTCTAACCCGAGCTTTTACACCGACACGATTTAGTCTATGGTAGTAAGAAGAAAAGAATATAATTATTGGAAAATTATGTAAATATTATGTGAAATAGCATTGATGAATTTTTCTAATATAAGAACGTTTAACGCAGTCAAAAAGTAAGTAGTTCACAAATATCGATTACATTCTACCTATATGTTATGCTTTCAAAAAAAGTCAGTTGACTGCTTCATCATTATTATCACAATGTTGCTAAGTGTACTGTTTTCTTATTCATTAAAATACTAAGTAAAGTGTGCAAGTGAAAGAAGAGATCTTTAAACTGACAACCATACGTGTAATTTCATGGAAATTCCAACACAGCTGGGGCGTAAAAGTAGAGTAAAAAAAAAAAAAAAAAAAAAAAAAAAAAAAAAAAAAAAAAAAAAAAGTACCGTGAGACAAGAATGATGGAAGCTAAGCAGATAGCAACATTTCCCAGACAATTTTCAAAAGCAAAACTAGGTAATAGACTTCACACTAGAAAGAATAAAATAAAATATATAAATAATTGCATAATTACATAAATAAATAAAGGTAACTTCGACCAAATATAAACACATTTTGGGAAAATCCTAATGAAAAAACGAGAAGTCATGAAACAAGTATATATATACATATATATATATATATATATATATATATATATATATATATATATATATATATATATATATATATATATATATATATATGTGTGTGTGTGTTGTGTGTGTGTGTGTGTGTGTATATGTTTCATGAATTCCCGCTTTTTAGGATTTACCCAAAATGTATAATTTGTGTACATTAATATATATATATATATATTATATATATATATATATTATATATATATATATATAATATATATACTATATATATATATATAAATACATACACACATATAGATGTATAGCACATATAAAGGGATAAGTTACCGAGTTACCGTAAGTGAAAATGACTCACAAGGAATGAAGCTGATATTGAATCACTGCGAACTCTCTCTCTCTCTCTCTCTCTCTCTCTCTCTCTCTCTCTCTCTCTCTTTAAGAAGGACACAGCATACAAGTGTCAGGTCATTCGCTCAATAGTTATTACCCTGGTTATTACGCTCGTTCCGAAGCCCTAGCAGCCCTTCCCAGGAAATACCTGAGGTCCTGACATAAACACGCAAGTCCTTTAGATTTATGCTCACACGACACTAAGTTCCCTTTTGCCAGTAGCTCAGAACAGGATATTGATATTTCTACTCTCATGTTCAAGTGAAGGCGCTTGTATGTGTCAATGCACTCCTTTTAAAACATTATTTGAAGGAATGGAAGAAATGTGAGTGCAATATTTAGAAATAAAGCTACAGAATATGCTAACTGATATAGATTAGTAGAATTTGGATCCTTGTTCATGTCCTGAAATTGACTGATTAATGTCTACTAAATAAAATCTCGTTATATTTAGGAAATATATTGAAAACGTTAAAATTCACTACAGTTTCAAGACCAACTGGTCTCTTCTTCAGGTGACTGCAGAATAATAACGAAATAAAAGAGGGAAATGTACAAATGTATGGTAAGAAAGAAAGCAAATATAAATATGCCATCTTCGTTCATTACCGAATTTCCGCTATTAAAAGCAATTGTTAAATATTGAACGATCTGACAATATTGTTAAGGTTGGCTGCTTGAATTACTTAAGAGGACAAAAAACTGTCAAACTTACAGTTAACACCATTTAGCTTAAAATAAGGTACTGCCGTAATGAGAGCAGCCTCAACTATCTTCCTTTTCTGTTTGTTTTAAATAACAATTTACTGATTTGCCAATCGACACTAAAGTTAGTTGATACGTGCATGAATGAAGTACTACTCAAATCGCCCATTCTTATTACAATATCTATGTTCCCTCAATCTACCGATCAACGGGCTTTTATTTATTACAAAAGCACGGCAAATGTGCGTAATATATTCATTATGTCCATTAAATCTTGTCTTGGGATGTGGTATTTTTGTACTGATACGATTTGTATAATTGTGAGTTTGTAAGGTAATACAAGAAGCTCGTGAGGCATTTCCTGTTCCTCCTTTTTCAGTATTATCTAAACTATAAGGTTCTACCTTTTTATTGTCAATTGCTCAATAAACCTCAGTGTAATGAATAAATGCGCTGCTCTTGATGCAATAGTAGATTACAGCGTTGGAAAACGATCAATTTTAACTCAATCCCAGGACAGCTGCAGCACTGATTTCACTTAATGCTGACCTCTTCTCCTACATAAGGACTTCTCGTGCAAGCAAACCAAGGTCCTTATCTAGCCTTGGCCTGATATATCCTTTAAACGAGGAAGACAAGAGGAAACGGGATCAGTTTTCAAGAAAATGACCTATTTCGCCTTTCGTGATCAAGATCGTAGGAAACGTGGAAACCAGAAAGAGGGATCAGTGGGGGGAAACGACTAAAGATCGAAACGATCCGAAGGTTGTTAAACTTAAAAAAAATAAAAAGGTTAACTGGTGGCCTGGTAGATCCTACCAAGACTCTTTTTATATATATATCTAAAATAGGTACAGCTGAAAAGTTTGCAAAAACCTACTAATCAAAGCAGAAATCACTCCCCGTTAGTATAAGAATCCCACAAACTTGGTCCTAAATCCCGCCCAGCTACCGCAAAAACCCACATAATTAGTTCAAACCCTCATATAATCAATGTAAAAACCCTTAACAGTTGGTATAAAAAATTAAATGATTAGTGCAAAAATTTTCAAATCACCGCAAAGAAATTAGGGCAAACCCCACAATAAACTGGTGCCATTGAAACAACGTCAATGGAAAATCGCCCAAGCAATCGGAGTTAACGAGTGGATATTAAAATTAAAAAAATAATAAAATAAAAAAATAAATAGTCCAAAAACTGCAAAAAAAAAAAAAAAAAAAAAAAAAAAAATCTTAACACAATTAAAAAGGCCCACACAACTAGTTTACAAACCCTACCCAGGTAATGCAAGAATTCCTAGCAGTTCAACCAAAAAGGCATAAGACGCAGCAGACTACACACAAAGGAACCCATCTTCCCAGTACCTGCAAAACTCGCATACACAATATTGCTACAAAACAATTAGTAAAAGAAACCAGATTAATGCCAAACCCCATTAAGGTTGATACAAACATTCCTTGCAGTTGGCGTAAATGCCGGTAGATGGAGTTTTCAGAAAAGGTTGTTCTGTTCCGTTCTTGGTCAACAGAAAAAGTTGTTCTGTTGCGTTTTTGGTCAACAGAAAAAGTTGTTCTGTTGCGTTTTTGGTCAACAGAAAAAGTGTTCTGTTCCGTTCTTGGTCAACAGAAAAGGTTGTTCTGTTCCATTTTGGTCAACGAAAGAAAAGTTGTTCTGTTCCGTTTTTGGTCAACAGAAAAAGTTGTTCTGTTCCGTTCTTGGTCAACAGAAAAAGTTGTTCTGTTCCGTTTTTGGTCAACAGAAAAAGTTGTTCTGTTCCGTTCTTGGTCAACAGAAAAGGTTGTTCTGTTCCGTTTTTGGTCAACAGAAAAAGTTGTTCTGTTCCGTTCTTGGTCAACAGAAAAGGTTGTTCTGTTCCGTTTTTGGTCAACAGAAAAGGTTGTTCTGTTCATTCTTGGACAACAGAAAAGGTTGTTCTGTTCCGTTAGTCAACAGAAAAAGTTGGTTCTGTCCGGGGGGGGTGGTTCAACAGAAAAGTTGTTCTGTTTCCGGTGGCAACAGAAAAAGTTGTTCTGTTCCGTTCTTGGTCAACAGAAAAGGTTGTTCTGTTCTATTCTTGGTCAACAGAAAAGGTTGTTCTGTTCTATTCTTGGTCAACAGAAAAGGTTGTTCCGTTCCATTCTTGGTCAACAGAAAAGCTTGCTCTGTTCCGTCTTTGGTCAACAGGAAAGGTTGTTCTTTTCCGTCTTTGGTCAACAGAAAAGGTTGTTCTGTTCCATTCTTGGTCAACAGAAAAGGTTGTTCTGTTCTGTCTTTGGTCAACAGGAAAAGTTGTTCTGTTCTGCTCTTGGTCAACAGAAAAGGTTGTTCTGTTCTGTCTTTGGTCAACAGAAAAGGTTGTTCTGTTCCATTCTTGGTCAACAGAAAAGGTTGTTCTGTTCTGCTCTTGGTCAACAGAAAAGGTTGTTCTGTTCTGCTCTTGGTCAACAGAAAAGGTTGTTCTGTTCCGTTCTTGGTCAACAGAAAAGGTTGTTCTGTTCCGTCTTTGGTCAACAGAAAAGGTTGCTCGATTCCATCTTTGGTAAACAGAAAAAATTGTTATCTTCCATCTTTGGTCAACAAATTGGTTCTGTTTCCGGTTCTTGGTCAACAAAGGTTGTTCTGTTAATGGTCTTTGGTCAACAGAAAAGGTTGTTCCTTCCCGTTCTTGGTCAAGCATGAAAAAGGTTGTTCTGTTCCTGTTCTTTGGTCAAACAAGAAAAGGTTGTTCTGTTTCCGTTCTTGGTTCAACAGGAAAAGGTTTGTTCCTGTTTTCCGTTCTTGGTCAACAGCAAAAGGTTGTTCTGTTCCGTTTTTGGTCAACAAAAAAGTTGTTCGTTTCCGTTCTTCTTCAACAGAAAAGGTTGTTCTGTTCCGTTTTTGGTCAACAGAAAAAGTTTGTTCTGTTTCCGTTTTTGGTCAACAGAAAAAGGTTTGTTCTGTTTCCGTTTTTGGTCAACAGAAAAAAATTGTTCTGTTTCCATTCTTGGTAACAGAAAAAGGTTGTTTCCTTTTTGTTTCTTATTCTTGCCGTCAACAGAAAAAGTTGTTCCGGTTCCATTTCTTGGTCAAACAGAAAAGGTTGTTCTCTTCCGTTTTCTTTGGTCAACAGAAAAGGTTGTTCTTTGTTCTTTGCGGTCAACGAAAAGGTTGTTCTGTTCCATTCTTGGTCAACAGAAAAAGGTTGTCTTTGTTCGTTTCTGTCTTTTGGTCACAGAAAAAAGTTGTTCTGTTCTGCTCTTGGTCAACAGAAAAGGTTGTTCTGTTCTGTCTTTGGTCAACAGAAAAGGTTGTTCTGTTCCATTCTTGCTCAACAGAAAAGGTTGTTCTGTTCTGCTCTTGGTCAACAGAAAAGGTTGTTCTGTTCTGCTCTTGGTCAACAGAAAAGGTTGTTCTGTTCCGTTCTTGGTCAACAGAAAAGGTTGTTCTGTTTCCGTCTTTGGTCAACAGAAAAGGTTGCTCGATTCCATCTTTGTAAACCGAAAAAATTGTTATCTTCCATCTTTGTCAACAGAATGGTGGTTCTGTTCCGTTCTTGGTCAACAGAAAAAGGTTGTTTCTGTTCTGTCTTGGTCAAACAGAAAAAGGTTTGTTCTCTTTCCGTTCTTGGTCACAGAAAAGGTTGTTCTGTTCCGTCTTGGTCAACAGAAAAGGTTGTTTTCTGTTCCGTTCTTGGTCAACAGAAAAGGTTGTTCTGTTCAGTTCTTGTCAAAAGAAAAGGTTGTTCTGTTTCCCGTTGGTCAACAGAAAAGGTTGTTCTGTTCCTTGTCTTTGGTCAACAGAAAAAGGTTGTTCTTCTGTTCTTGTCAACAGAAAAGGTTGTTCTGTTCCGTTCTTGGTCAACAGAAAAGGTTGTTCTATTCCGTCTTTGGTCAACAGAAAAGATGGTTCTGTTCCGTTCTTGATCAACAGAAAAGGTTGTTCTCTTCCGTTCTTGGTCAACAGAAAAGGTTGCTCTTTTCCGTCTTTGGTCAACAGAAAGGGTTGTTCTTTTCCATCTTTAGTCAACAGAAAAGGTTGTTCTGTTCCGTCTTTTAGGCCAACAGAAAAGGGTTGGTTCTGTTCCCGTCTTTGGTTAACAAAAGAAAAGGTTGTTTCTTGTTTTCCGTCTTTGGTCAACAGAAAAGGTTTATTCTTTTCCGTCTTTGGTCAACAGGAAAAGGTTTGTTCTGTTCTGTTTTTTTCCCTTTTTTGGTCAACAGAAAAAGGTTGTTCTGTTCCGTTCTTGGTCCAACAGAAAAAGGTTGTTCTGTTTCCCTCTTGGTCAACAGAAAAGGTTGTTCTGTTCCGTCTTTGGTCAAAACAAAAAAAAGGTTGCTTTTTCTCCTTCCGTTCTTGGTCAACACAAAAGGTTGGTTTCCTTCCATTCCGTTTTGGTCGACAGAAAAGGTTGTTCTGTTCCGTCTTTGGTCCGACAGAAAAGGTTGTTCTGTTCCGTTCTTGGTTCAACAGAAAAGGTTAGTTCTGTTCCGTTTCTTGGTCAAGCAGAAAAGGTTGTTATGTTCTGTTTCTTGGTCCAAACCAGAAAAGGTTGGGTTCTGTTCTGTTCTTTGGTCAACAGAAAAGGTTTGTTCTGCTCCGTTTCGTTGGTCAACAGAAAAAGTGGTTCTGATCCGTTCTTGGTCCAAACAGAAAAGGTTGTTCTGTTCCGTTCTTTGGTCAACAGAAAGGTTGTTCTGCTCCGTTACTTGGGTCAACCAAAAAAACGTGGTTCTGATCCATTCTGGGGTCAACAGAAAAGGGTTGTTCTGTTCCGTTCTTGGTAACCAGAAAAGGTTGTTCTGTTTCTGATTTTGGTTCAACAGAAAGGTTGTTCTGTTCCATTCTTGGTCACCAAAAGAAAAAGGCTTGTTCTGCTCCGTTCTTGGTCAACAGAAAAATTGGGTTCTGATCCGTTCTTTGGTCAACAGAAAAAGGATTTATTTCTGTTTCCGTTCTTGGTCAACAGAAAAAAGTTGTTCTGTTCTGTTTTTGGTCAACAGAAAGGTTGTTCTGTCCGTTCTTGGTTCACCAGGAAAAAGGTTTCTTGTTCTGTTTCTGTTTTTTGGTCAACAGAAAAGGTTATTTCTGTTGCCTGTTCTTGGTCAACCAGAAACAAAAGGTAGTTCTGTTTCTGTTCTTTTTCGGTCAAACAGAACAAAAGGTTATTTTCTGTTCAGTTCCTTGGTCAACAGAAAAAGTAGTTCTGTTCTTTCTTGGTTCTTGGTAACAGAAAAAGGTTGGTTCCAGTTTCCTGTTCTTGGTCACAGAAAAGGTTCGTTCTGGGTTGATTCTTGGTTCAACAGAAAAGTATTCTGTTCCGTTCTTTGGGTCAACAGAAAAGGTTTTGTTCTGTTCTGCTTCTTGGTCAACAGAAAAAGGTTTTAAAATGGTTTTGTTTCTGGTTTAACAGAAAAAGGTTTGTTCGTTCTATTGCGGGTGGGCAACCCCGTGAAAAATGAAAAGTTATGTTCCGTTCTTGGTCAACTAATTAAAAGGTTTGTTCTGTTCCGCTTTTCTTTCGGTCAACAGAAAAGTTTTTCTTTGTTCCGTTCTTGGTCAAACAGAAAAGGTTGTTCTTCCTTCCGCTTAGGTTGTTCTCTTCCGTTCCTTGTTGGTCAACAGAAAAAAGTTGTTCTTTGTTTTCCGTCTTTGGTTCAACAGAAAAGGTTTGTTTCTGTTCCGTCTTTGGTGAACAGAAAAAGAAAAAGTTGTTTCTGTTCCGTTCCTTTTGGTGAACAGAAAAAAGTTGTTGGTTTTTTTCAGTCTTTGGTCAACAAGAAAAGGTTGTTCTGTTCCGTCTTTGGTTCAACAGAACAAAAAGTTGTTCTGTTCAGTCCCTTTTGGTCAACGAAGAAAAGGTTGTTCTGTTTTCCGTCTTTGGTCAACAGAAAAGGTTGGTTTTCTGTTCCGTCTTTGGTCAACAGAAAAAGTTTGTTCTGTTCTGTTCTTTGGTCAACAGAAAAGGTTGTCTTTGTTCCGTCTTTGGTCAACAAAAAAGGAAAAACTTGCTTCTTTCCTGTTCCTTCTTTCAACCCATGAAAAGGTTGTTCTGTTCCCATCTTTTGGTCAACAAAGCAAAGGTTTGTTCTCTTCCGGTCTTTGGTTCAACAGAAAAGGTTGTTCTGTTCGTTTCTTTGGTCAACAGAAAAGGTTGTTCTGGTTCTAGTCTTTTGGTCAACAGGAAAAAGGTTTTTCTGTTCCAAATTCTTGGTTTGGTCAACCGAAAAAAGTTGTTCTGTTCCGTCTTTGGTCAACAGAAAATGTTGTTCAGTTCCCGTGCTTTTGGTCAACAAAAAAACGTTGTTCTGTTCTTTCGTCTTTGGTCAAAGAGAAAAAGTTTGTTCGGTTCCGTCTTTTGGTTCAACAGAAAAAGGTTGTTCTTTGTTCCGTCTTTGTTTCAAAGCAGGAAAAAGGTTGTTCTGCTTCCGTCTATTTGGGTCAAACAGAAAAAGTTGTTCTGTTCCAGTCTTTTGAAGGTTCAAACAAAAAAGGTTTTGTTCTGTTCCGTCTTTGGCCATCAGGAAAAATGGTTTCTTCTTTCCATCTTTGGTCATCAGAAAAGGTTGTTCTGTTCCATCTTTGGTTCAAACAGAAAAGGTTGTTCTGTTCCAGTCCTTTTGGTCCAACAGAAAAGTTGTTCTGTTCCGTTTCTTTGTTCCAACAGAAAAGGTTGGTTTTCTTGTTTGGTTCCGTCTTTGGGTCAACAGAAAAGGTTGTTCTGTTCTTTTGTCTTTGTCAACAAGAAAAAAAGTTGTTCTGTTCCGTCTTTTGATCAACAGAAAAGGTTGTTCTGTTCCGTCTTTGGTCAACCAGAAAAGGTTTGTTCATGTTCCATCTTTGGTCAACAAAAAGGAAAAGGTTTCTTGTTCTGTTCTTCTTTGGTCAAGCAGAAAAAAGTTGTTCTGTTCCGTTCTTTTGTTTCAACAGAAAAGGTTGTTTCTGTTCCCATCTTTGGTCAACAGAAAAGGGATTGTTCTGTTCTGTCTTTTGGTCAACAGAAAAAAGTTGTTTCTGATTTCCGTTCTTTGTTCAAACCAGAAAAGGTTTGTTCTGTTCCAATATTTGGTCAAACAGAAAAGGTTGTTTCTGTTTCCATCTTTGGTCAACAGAAAAAAGTTGTTTTTCTGTTCCGTTCTTGTTTCAACAGAAAAAGGGTTCATTCTGTTTCCGGTTCTTGGTTCAACAGAAAAGGTTGTTCTGTTCCGTTCTTTCTTGGTCAACAGAAAAAGGTTGTTCTGTTTCCGTTCTTTGGTCAACAGAAAAGGTTGTTTCTGTTCCATCTCTGGTCACCAGAAAAGGTATTGTTCTGTTTACCATTCTTGGTCAATCCAGAAAAAAGGTTGTTCTGTTTCTGTTCCTTGGTCAAACAGAAAAAAGTTTATTCTTTCCATTCCATCCTTGGTCAACAGAAAAGGTTGATTCTGTTTCCGTTTTCAGGTCAACAGAAAAGGTTTGTTTCTGTTCCATTCTTGGTCCAAGAGAAAAGGTTCGTTCTTTGTTCCGTCTTTTGGTTCAACAGAAACGGTTGTTATGTTTCCATCTTTTGGGTCCAACAGAAAAGGTTTTTCTGTTCCGTCCTTGGTCAAACAGAAAAGGTTGTTCTGTTCCGTCTGTTTGGACAACAAGAAAGGTTGTTCTGTTCCGTTTTTGGGTCAAAACAAAAGGAAAAAGGTTCTTGTTTCCGTTCTTGGTCAACATAATAAAGGTTGTTCCTGTTCCCCGTCTTTGGTCAACAGAAAAGGTTGTTTTCTGTTCTTGTCTTTTTGGTGACAACAGAAAAGGGTTATTCTGTTCCGTTTTTGGTCAACAGAAAAAGCGGTTGGTAATGTTACCATTCTTTCGGTCAACAGGAAAAAGGTTGTTCTGTTCCGTTTTGGGGTCAACAAAGAAAAGGTTGCTCTGTTCTGTTCTTTGGGTCACAAGAAAACGTATTGTTTCTGTTCCGTTTTTTGGTCAACAGGAAAAGGTTTTTTCTTATTGTTCCGTTCTTGGTCAACAGAAAAGGTTTGTTTCTGCATTTCCGTTTTTGGTCAACAAGAAACGTTGTTCTGTTCCGGGTTTTTTGGGTCATCAGAAACAAAAGGTTGGTTTCGGTTCCCGTTTTTGGTCAACAGAAAAAGGTTGTTCTGTTTCTGATCTTTGGTCAACAGAAAAGGGTTGTTCTGTTTCTGGTTCTTTAGGTTAACAGAAAAAGGTTATTTCTGTTCCATTTTTGGTCAACAGAAAAGGTTGTTCCTGTTTCCGTTCTTGGTTCAACAGAAAAAAGGCTTTGTTCTGTTCCATCTTTGATCAACGAGAAAAGGTTTGTTCTGTTCCATCCTTTGGTCAACAGAAAAGGTTGGTTCTGTTCCCGTCTCCTTGGGTCAACAGAAAAAGCTTGTTCTGTTCCGTCTTTGGTCAACAGAAAAGGTTGTTTCTGTTCTTGGTCTTTGGTTGAACAAGAAAAGTTTGTATTTGTTCCATTTCTTGGTTCAACAGGGAAAAATTACTCTGTCCAATTTTTGGTCAACAGAAAGGTTGTTTCTGGTTTCCATTTCTTGGTCAACAGAAAAGGTGTCTTGTTTGCCATTTCTTGGTCCAACAGAAAAAAGGTTGTTCTGTTCCGTCTGGGTTCAACAGACAAAAGTGGTCTGTCCATTCTGGTTTCAACAGAAAAAGTTATTTCTGTATTTCATTGGTCAACAGTTATTCTGTTTCCGTCTTGGTCAACAGAAAAAGGTTGTTCTGGTTCTTTGCTCTTGGTCAACAGAAAAGGGTTTGTTCTGTTATGCTCTTGGTCAACAGAAAAGGTTGTTCTTGTTTCCGTTCTTGGTTCCCAACACAGAAAAGGTTGTTTCTGTTATTCCGTTCTTGGTCAACAGAAAAGGTTGTTTCTGTTCTGTCCTTTGGTCAAACAGAAAGGTTGTTCTGTTCCATTCTTGGTCAACAGAAAAGGTTGTTCTGTTCAGTCTTTGGTCAACAGAAAAGGTTGTTATATTCCATCTTTGGTCAACAGAAAAAATTGTTATCTTCCATCTTTGGTCAACAGAAAAGGTTGTTCTGTTCCGTTCTTGGTCAACAGAAAAGGTTGTTCTGTTCCGTTCTTGGTCAACAGAAAAGGTTGTTCTGTTCCGTCCTTGGTCAACAGAAAAGGTTGTTCTGTTCCGTTTTTGGTCAACAGAAAAAGTTGTTCTGTTCCATCTTTGGTCAACAGAAAAGGTTGTTCTGTTCCGTTCTTGGTCAACAGAAAAGGTTGTTCTGTTCCGTCTTTGGTCAACAGAAAAAAAGGTTGTTCTGTTCTGTCTTTGGTCAACAGAAAAGGTTGTTCTGTCCTGTCTTTGGCCAACAGAAAAGGTTGTTCTGTTCCATCTTTGGTCAACAGAAAAGGTTGTTCTGTTCTGACTTTGGTAAACAGAAAAGGTTGTTCTGTTCTGTCTTTGGTCAACAGAAAAGGTTGTTCTGTTCCGTCTTTGGTCAACAGAAAAGGTTGTTCTCTTCCGTTCTTGGTCAACAGAAAAGGTTGTTCTGTTCCGTCTTTGGTCAACAGAAAAGGTTGTTCTGTTCCGTCTTTGGTCAACAGAAAAGGTTGTTCTGTTCTGTTCTTGGTCAACAAAAAAGGTTGTTCTGTTCCGTTCTTGGTCAACAGAAAAGGTTCTCTTCCGTTCTTGGTCAACAGAAAAGCTTGCTCTGTTCCGTCTTTGGTCAACAGGAAAGGTTGTTCTTTTCCGTCTTTGGTCAACAGAAAAGGTTGTTCTGTTCCGTCTCTGGTCAACAGAAAAGGTTGTTCTGTTCCGTCTTTGGCCAACAGAAAAGGTTGTTCAACAGAAACGGTTGTTCTGTTCCGTTCTTGGTCAACAGAAAAAAGGTTGTTCTGTTCCATTCTTGGGTCAAAGAAAAGGGTTATTCTGTTTCAAGTTCTTGGTCAACAGAAAAGTTCTCTCCATTCTTGGTCAAACAGAAAAAGCTTGCTCTGTTCCGTCTTTGGTCAACAGGAAAGGTTGTTCTTTTCCGTCTTTGGTCAACAGAAAAGGTTGTTCTGTTCCGTCTCTGGTCAACAGAAAAGGTTGTTCTGTTCCGTCTTTGGCCAACAGAAAAGGTTGTTCAACAGAAACGGTTGTTCTGTTCCGTTCTTGGTCAACAGAAAAGGTTGTTCTGTTCCATTCTTGGTCAACAGAAAAAGGTTGTTCTGTTCTGCTCTTGGTCAACAGAAAAGGTTGTTCTGTTCCATTCTTGGTCAACAGAAAAGGTTGTTCTGTTCCGTCTTTGGTCAACAGAAAAGGTTGTTCTCTTCCGTTCTTGGTCAACAGAAAAGGTTGTTCTGTTCCGTCTTTGGTCAACAGAAAAGGTTGTTCTGTTCCATCTTTGGTCGACAGAAAAAGTGGTTCTGTTCCGTTCTTGGTCAACAGAAAAGGTTGTTCTGTTCCGTTCTTGGTCAACAGAAAATGTTGTTCTGTTCTGTTCTTGGTCAACAGAAAACGGTTGTTCTGTTCCGTTCTTGGTCAACAGAAAAGGTTGTTCTGCCCCGTTCTTGGTCAACAGAAAATGTGGTTCTGTTCCGTTCTTGGTCAACAGAAAAAGCTGTTCTGTTCCATTCTTGGTCAACAGAAAGGTTGTTCTGTTCCGTTCTTGGTCAACAGAAAAGGTTGTTCTGTTCTGTTTTTGGTCAACAGAAAAGGTTATTCTGTTCCGTTCTTGGTCAACAGAAAAAGTGGTTCATTTCTGTTCTTGGTCAACAGAAAAAGTGGTTCATTTCTGTTCTTGGTCAACAGAAAAAGTGGTGTTGTTCCATTCTTAGTCAACAGAAAAGGTTGTTCTGTTCTGTTCTTGGTCAACAAGAAAAGGTTGGGTTCTGGTTAACGTTCTTGTTCCAAAGAAAAGGTAGTTGGTTGCTGTTCCGTTCTTGTCAAACGAGCAAAAAAGGTTGTTTCTGTTCGCCGTTCTTTTGGTCAACAAGAAAAGGGTTGTTCTGTTTCCCATTCTTGGTCAACAGAAAAGGCTTGTTCTGTTCCGTTCTTGGTCAACAGAAAAAGGGTTGTTTCTGTTACCGTTTCTTGGTCAACAGAAGGTTGTTCCTTGGTTCCATTCTTGGTCCAAAACGAAAAGGTTGGTTCTGTTGCCGTTCTTGGTCAACAAAGAAAGGTTGTTCTGTTCCCGTTCTTGGTCAAACAGAAAAGGTGGTTTCTGTTCCATCTTTGGTTCAACCAGAAAAGGTTGTTCTGTTCTGGTTCTTTGGTCAACAGAAAACGGCGTTCTTGTTCCGTTTCTTGTTCAACAGAAGTTTGTTCTTGCTCCGTCTTTGGTCAACAGAAAAAGGTTGTTCTGTTTCCGTCTTTGGTTCAACAGAAAAGGTTTGTTCTGTTACCATTTCTTTGGTCAACAGAAAAAAGGTTGTTCTGATTCTGCCATTCTTGGTCAACAGAAAAAGGTTTGTTCGTTTTCCATTCTTTGGTCAAAAACAGAAAAAGGTTGTTTCTGTTCCAATTCCTTTGGTCAACAGAAAAAGGTTGGTTCTTGTTCCATCTTTGGTCGACAGAAAAAGTGGTTCCTGTTCCATTCTTAGGTCACAGGGAAAAGGTTGGGTTCTGTTCTGTTTCTTGTTCAACAGAAAACCGGTTGTTCTGTTCCATTCTTGGTCAACAAAAGAAAAACGGTTGTTCTGTCCTGTTCTTTGGTTTCACAGAAAACGGTTTGTTCTGTTCCGTTCTTGGTCAACAGAAAAGGTTGTTCTTGCTCCGTTCTGGTCACAGAAATGTGGTTCTGTTCCGTTCTTGTTCAACAGAAAACGGTTGTTTCTGTTAGTTCTTGGTCAACAGAAAAGTTGTTCTGTTCCATTCCTTGTCAACCGAAAAAGGTTGTTCTGTTTCCGGTACTTGGTCAAACAGAAAAGGTTGTTCTGTTCCTGTTTTTGGTCAACAGAAAAGGTTACTTTACTGTTTCCATTTGCTTCGGTCAAACAGAAAAAAGTTGGTTCTGGTTCTTGTTCTCTTGGGTCAACCAAGGAAAAGGTTGTTCTGTTCCCATTGCTTGGTCAAAGCAGAAAAGGTTGTTCTGTTCCTGTTCTTTGGTCAACAGGAAAAAGTGGGTTCTTGTTCGCCATTCTTTGGTCGAACAGAAAAAGGTTGGTTCTGTTCCGTTCTTGGTCAAGCCAGGAAAAAGTGGTTCTGGTTCCGTTTCTTGGCCAACAGAAAAGGTTGTTCTGTTCCGTTCTTGGTCAACAGAAAAGGGTTGTTCTGTTCCTATTTTCTTGGTTCAACCAAGAAAAGGTTGTTCTGTTCCATTCTTGGTCAACGAGAAGAAAAAGGTTGTTCTGTTCCGTTCTTGGTCCAACAGAAAAGGTTGTTCTGTTCCGTGTCCTTGGTCAACAGAAAAGGTTGTTCTGTTCCGGTTCTTGGTTCAACAATAAAAGGTTGTTCTGTTCCGTTCTTGGTCAATCAGAAAAAGGTTGTTCTGTTCCATCTTTGGTCAACAGAAAAAGGTTGTTCTGGTTCCTTGGGTTCTTGGTCAACAGAAAAGGTTGTTCTGTTTCCGGTTCTTGGTTCAACAGAAAAGGTTGTTCTCTAAATTTCCGGTTCTTGGGTTCACCCAGAAAAGGAGTTGTTCTTGGTTCCAATCTTTGGTATGAAAGAAAGGTTGTTCTGTTCCTGTTTTTGGTGCCAACAGAAAAAGGTTGTTCTGGTTTCTATTCTTGGTTCAACCAAAAGAAAAGGTTGTTTATTGTTTTTGGGTCAACAGAAAGGTTGTTCTGTTCCGTTATTTGTTCAGCAGAAAAGTTGTTTCTGTTCCGTTTCTTGGTAAACAGAAAAGGTTTGTTCTGTTCCAATCTTGGTCAACAGAAAAGGTTGTTCTGTTCCATTCTTGGTCAACAGAAAAAGTTGTTCTGTTCCGTTCTTGGTCAACAGAAAAGGTTGTTCTGTTCCATTCTTGGTCAACAGAAAAAGTTTTTCTGTTCCATTCTTGGTCAACAGAAAAGGTTGTTCTGTTCCGTTCTTGGTCAACAGAAAAAGTGGTTCTGTTCCGTTCTTGGCCAACAGAAAAAGTTGTTCTGTTCCATTCTTGGTCAACAGAAAAGGTTGTTCTGTTCTGTTCTTGGTCAACAGAAAAGGTTGTTCTGTTCTGTTCTTGGTCAACAGAAAAGGTTGTTCTGTTCCGTTCTTGGTCAACAGAAAAGGTTGTTCTGTTCCGTCTTTGGTCAACAGAAAAGGTTGTTCTGTTCCGTCTTTGGTCAACAGAAAAGGTTGTTCTGTTCTATTCTTGGTCAACAGAAAAGGTTGTTCCGTTCCTTCTTGGTGAACAGAAAAAGTTGTTCTGTTCCGTCTTTGGTCAACAGAAAAGGTTGTTCTCTTCCGTTCTTGGTCAACAGAAAAGGTTGTTCTGTTCCATCTTTGGTCAACAGAAAAGGTTGTTCTGTTCTGTTTTTGGTCAACAGAAAAGGTTGTTCTGTCCTGTCTTTGGTCAACAGAAAAGGTTGTTCTGTTCTGTTTTTGGTCAACAGAAAAGGTTGTTCTGTTCCATCCTTGGTCAACTGAAAAGGTTGTTCTGTTCTGTTTTTGGTCAACAGAAAAGGTTGTTCTGTTCCGTTTTTGTTCAGCAGAAAAAGTTGTTCTGTTCCGTTCTTGGTAAACAGAAAAGGTTGTTCTGTTCCAATCTTGGTCAACAGAAAAAGTTGTTCTGTTCCGTTTATGATCAACAGAAAAAGTGGTGTTGTTCCATTCTTGGTCAACAGAAAAAGTGGTTCTGTTCCGTTCTTGGTCAACAGAAAAGGTTGTTCTGTTCCGTTTTTGGTCAACAGAAAAAGTTTTTCTGTTCCATTCTTGGTCAACAGAAAAGGTTGTTCTGCTCCATTCTTGGTCAACAGAAAAGGTTGTTCTGTTCCGTTTTTGGTCAACAGTAAAGGTTTTTCTGTTCCGTTTTTGTTTAACAGAAAAAGTGGTTCTGTTCCGTTCTTGGTCAATAGAAAAGGTGATTCTGTTCCGTTCTTGGTCAACAGAAAAGGTTGTTCTGTTCAGTTTTTGGTCAACAGAAAAGGTTGTTCTGTTCCGTTCTTGGTCAACTAAGATTAGCTCTGAAGAACCATCTGACTCGTAATCCGAGATTTTTTGTTTCTAAGAGATAATCCTTTCGGAAAACAAGAATCGTATTACCAAATGAACAGCTCCATTCAAATAATCAAATGGGAACACATCATGGAAAACAATACATACACATGAACCACGATATATTTTAAGCGTTTATTATATAACTACGTAATATGGTCCTTTCTTTAGAAATGGATAACAAACTCTCATCCAAGGAAGTTCGAATTATTCCTCGTCTCCTTTCGAATTTTACGCTATTTTCACCAACATAGACTGCCCCATTCCTTGTATATGGAACAACTACTAACTCTTAACAATCAAATTGTTTGTTTGTTAGTTTGGTGTTTTTATGTTACATGGAACCAGTGGTTATTCAGCAACGGGACTAACGGCTTTACGTGACTTCCGAACCACGTCGAGAGTGAACTTTATCACCAGAAATACACATATCTAACCCATCAGTGGAATGCCCGAGAATTAACAATCAGATTCACTTTCCCTTTAAGTTAAAACCTTTTAACGCGCCATCGCATTTCTGTTTTGTCCTTCCATTGAGAAAGGTTGGTACAGCAATCCCTTGACGCATTCTCCTCGTCTCCCTTATTAGCTCAACACTTCCTTCGAGTTCCCGTTACACTCCTTGCCTCACCTAATCTATGATTCACCTCACTGTCTCATCATTAGAGACACTTTCTCTTAAATAACTGTATGAGTCAACAACTTTCATTCTTCCACCATTCATACTTGCATTCATTATTCAACCGTCATATAAACACATCCGTTTTCTACCTACTCATCCATAAAATCCTCCAGGGAAATCCAAGTGAAAGTTTTCTCTGGCTTTTTAGTTTTTTCCGATTAATTTTTCCTACAGTTAAAATTCCGTTGTTTCTGAAAACAACATCCTAAGCATCAATGCATTCCAAATGTGAAATATGGACTAAGCTACAGACTTATTAATTGATTAATTTATTTATCGGGTGTTACAAATGACTGGAAAGCTAATGCTGTAAACTTCATTTCCCAACAATGAGGTTATTTACGTAATACCGTTAACAAAGGCTTCCGTCGTTTATCAGTGATTCGTCATATGAATGTTTGTATATTCAATAAAAATTGTGGCTTTGATTTCCGTAAACAATTTCCGTTCTGTATACATGAAACCTCTATAGAAACGTTAATTAAGTTTCATCTATTCCAGGATATCACAAAACGCTTTTGCCATACACTGACAATACACATCCACTGTAAATACTTTGATTGACGACATAAATGTCCAACAAACAGACAGGGAGGAAGGACAGATGAATCGGTGTACAATTATTGCTGATTTGGGGTTTAACAGTTCCTGTACTTGCATTGAAACACCCAAGGCCAATCGGCAATTACATTCCAGTGTGAATTACCCCGGGGAGGGGCGGAGATTGTGCCCAAAAGTAATTTATAATGAGGTATGTAATTAACGCCTTGCATTGCCATACCCGGGGCTATTCATCAACCACACTCCTTTATGCATTAGCGAAGGGCAATTTTAACTCATGAATAAGCTCATTTTAGCTTATGAATAAATATTGAGGTATACATGCTCCTTATTTATAGGAGAGAAGGAAACCAGATGCAGGAAGTACTACCTCTGTGGACTTTCAGAGGAAGGCGTGGAAAGGGGAAGATCCCGGGAGAGATGGCTGAGAACGATGGACAAGTAAGTAGGAAAGGAATATTATAGGATGACCGGAAGCCTTTGGCACAGGACAGGTAGTTGTAGCCAGGAGAATTCATCAAGGTCCTCAGCATCCTCTACACTGTCGCGGGCAATGACAGACTAATCTAATGATATTATTTTTGTTTGCTCCTTCCGAACCCCTAGTGTTGCAAGTTGAAGAAAATTGCTTGAAATAAACTCTGATAGAAAGATATTATTATTATTATTATTTTGAGCCCACTAACTCACACATCGAGACTGGCATTGGCCTGATCCTATTTGACCGTAAATATGGGGTGAAAAGTGAAGTAGGAGAAAGTTAAAGGAGTTGCACGCTGAGGCGGGATGAGGCCAAAGTTGAAAGATGAAAAGTAAAGAGGCACAAAGCAATGCATCTGTGGTTGAGTTGAGCTGATTATAAAATTTAGGCCAAAGGCCAAGCACTGGGACCTATGAGGTCATTCAACGTTGAAATGGAAATTGAGAGTAAAAAGTCTGAAAGGAGTAACAGGAGGAAAACCTCAAAGCAGTTGCACTATGAATCAAGTGTTAGGAGAGGGTGGAAAGTAAGATGAAGAAAGAGTATATGAAAGGAAGTACAGTGAAAGGAACGAAAGTGGTTGCAGCTAGTTGCAGCTAGGGGTCGAAGACACGCTGCAAAGAACCTTAAGTGATGCCTACAGTGCACCGCCCGAGGTTCACTGACGGAACTAACTCCCTACGGGATGCATCTGTGGTGTGTGTGTGTGTGTGTGTGTGTGTGTCAGAAGACAAAACAAAGCATCTCCCCTACTGACAACAGTACAGTGCATGAGTCAAACCGTGAGCAGTCCCGTCCTTTTAGCGGTAAAAACAAGATTAATCATATTATGATCATGACGGATGGCCTTTTCCTGTGCTTCAGAAGAATGTTTACGACTTGCAGCCATATCTACAGCATACTCAGTTTGATGAAATGACAATCCCGCTCACTGGACGCTCTGATACTGTAAATTGTCTGAAAGGCAATAGCGAGAAAACGAGCAGCCATTCGATGCTATCGAAATTCCTGGTGTCGTTTGGAGACTGCTGGTCAGATGAAAATGTTCAGAAGGAAGGAAACGCTAACACTGTGGCGAGTTGATGACATTCTTCCACTAACCATTAAGGAAGAATAAAGGCAAAGAAGAAAATAATAACTGAATTACATTTATTTCATTTACACAGTAGCCCTTTTCATATTACAGTACTCCAAAGAAAAAACATGACAATGGCCATTGCCACATTCATACTTAAACTTCTGAATAATAGATGAATGCCCAGAGCAGAATAATTCCATTATTTATTTAACTCATGAAATAAAAAAAAAGCAGGAATCAACGTAACGAGCACAATTTCCACATCACACACTCGAATATGCGGACTTCTGAACTACTGTTGTGGAACATCTTAAGCGTATTAAGGAGACCGCACTAAGATGAAATATACCTAAGTGTGAAAAATGGATCATCAGAAATCCTTCGACATACCATGGCAAGAAAAAAGGGGCCAGGAATGATAAACAAATTCTGGGACATTATTTATTAATGTGAAAACCATAGTTTATAAAAACATTTTAGGTTTACTATTCATTTTCGACACGTTCGTAACACTTATCTTGGCACTTTTAGGTCAATCAAAAGTATTGCACCACAATGACATGCTCTCTTTATTTCACAATGCTAGAAATTAACTGGTGAATGAAAAAACAAGCAAACAAACAAACAAAAACAAACGCACACAAATACAATCAAACAATGGTATGTTGACTAAATGTCAGGGTAAAATTATTTGATATAGTTGTGAAGTTTATTGCACTAATCTTTAATGGTTAAAGAAAATCAACCAGTGATATTAAGTCATGCACAGTGCCATAAGGGTTTCATTCCGATAAAAGTAATCTTTCCTATAAAAAAAAATCTGTATGGCAGCTATTTGTACTGATACCCCGCTAGAGACAAATAAAAAAAATAGGAGACATTATTAATTATGTTAATAATCTTTTTAAGCCAATGACTGACTAATTGGAGAAACGTTCCCTTAAGGAACATATATATTTTATAAGACATATAATATATATATATATATATATATGATATACATATGTATATATATGTATATACATATATATATATATATATATATATATATATATATATATATGTGTGTGTGTGTGTGTGTGTGTGTGTGTGTGTTCATATGTTATACCTTCATTACTTATGTGCCCTTTTATATTATAGTGCTTAAAAATCGGTAACATGTTACTAATATTTATGAATTTCTCTATTTCGAAATAAATGAAATTACATATAAAAACTAAAACTAATGAAACTAACAAGACGAACTATCCACCCCTATTTTACGTAGCCAGAAAGAGAGAGAGAGAGAGAAGAGAGAGAGAGAGAGATTTTATGGACTTTCCGGCAACGCCGTTTCCTGAACATCCCATACGAGTGAAATAAACAGAATCCTAGCACTAAACCCTTAGCACAAACACAAACACAAAACTAAAGTTAGGAGTCAGCCAACTAATCTATCAAAATCCTCCATCAAACCATGTCTAATAAGAGAAATCTTCGCTTGCAACGCTAGACATGCAAACAAATCAGTCAAACCTCTATTAAAGTGAATATGCAATTAAGCAATGACCACTAATGATGTAACACCAAGCAAATCCTACACCCACCTTTCTTTCCACTTCAGTGCACAAATACATGAATGAATAGAAATATAAAGATGTATATATCTAATGTTCCTGTAAAAAAAAATCTTAAGTGAGCCTGCCTGCAACTATCTGTCTTTAATTAAAAGAATTAAAAAGGAACTCTAATTAATAGAATAAAAAAAATATATAAATATAAATACTAAACTACACAAGGATAAAAAGTCGACCTCCCAGCAAATATTTGCAAACAAATTGGAAAATAAACAAATGCATAATCTTGCCAGGTTTCTACATTTTACCCAACGAGGTCACGTTCCTGTCTAAACATATTTTGCAGAATGAGTGTTTGCACTGCGAAAGTCTGCAACAAACACACGGAGCACAATGGATTTCTGTCCAGCATGGCATTCTCGTAGTGAAATATACATGTATTTCACACAAAGTATTAAAAAAATTGGCCTCATAATTCGATTACGAGGATTAAAACTAAAACGAACCAATTCCAAACACGGTAAAAATTACCAGTTAATATTTAGACATGACAAGTGTTGAACCAGATTTATAATCTCTCTCCCTCTCGCTATGTGTGTGTATATATATATATATATATATATATATATATATATATATATATATATATATATATATCAACAACTTTCCGTTTGTTGATTTGCCGTTGCAAAAGGAAATAAGAGAATCGATTAAAATTCCTTCTTTAAATCAACGAACTATTATAATCAAGCGACATACATTCTTATGGAATAGTACAAAGAGGAAAATAAAGATGAAAACACGAATAGATCTGACTCACAGGGAAGACTGTAAACTGAATGCCGTAAAAACAGGTTTTGCATTCAATAATACTGCCAGTACAAAAGAAAGAAATGAAAATACAAAAAAAATCCTAATTAAACTTCCAAATCACTATTCATGGCTGTGTAATGATGGCATGTGTCATTCTCGTCTGTCACTTGATACAGGTCATCAACATGTACATTTTGACAGTAATTAGTTTCAATAACCACATCATGTTCGGTCCGGCTGTCCATTACGCTTGATATCACAACTGGAGAGCTGTCCGCTCGCTCTCTCTCTCTGACCTTATATCGCAAGGCCTACATAGCTCACAACAGAGTCAACCCCCGTTCGATCCCATGAAAAAAGAGGAAATGAGATAGGCTGTTTTCTTTAAAAACCCACTAACTATCAAGCACCTGGGCTTTAGCAGAACATTGTGGGTCGCTGCTAAGGATGAGGGATAGAACTGAATGAAAAAGAAGGTCGTGGGTGATCGGTATATCGTCAAAAATGACCGCATACAGACGACATATTAAAAATCCGGTTTGGATTAGACCAGGAAATCTTAACCCTTAAACGCGACTGGACGTATTTTACGTCGAGATAAATTGTCTGTCGGGTGCCGACTGGACGTATTTTACGTCGACATACAAAAGTTTTTTTTAAAATTCGCGGAAAAATACTTATAGGCCTACCAGCCTAAAACTTTTGAATCACGCGCCTTGGGGGATGCTGGGAGTCCACGGATCAAGGCCTTGTTTTGTTTTGAAGCGTGACCCAGGTGCGCATGCGCGATATCCCTTCTTCTCGCTCCAGCCAGCATCAGTAGCGCACCATCCGAGAGCGATCTTTCGTGAAAAGCGTGTTTTTCTGGACTTGTGCGAGACTTGAGCATTTGTATTGCTACAGGACAGGTCGTAGATATGTCTCACGACGTGTGAACCGTGAAAGGCGCGTTTTACCCGTCGGAAGGGATCGTGTAAGGCGAGTTTTGGACATGGATGCTGGCGAGGGCCAAGCACCCAGCATGACCCCGCGCCTCAAGGCCGTTCTGTGCGGCCACGTGTGGCTGAAAGTGTTTCGGGAACACATCGTTTGCCTTTGGTTACCCCTAGAAAGCATGTGGGCGTCCTTAGGGGCATTCGTAGGCATTTGGGAGGCCTCCAACCAAGGGACATAGACGAATATCTTTCGGAGCTTGATCGGGAAACATGTCGCAAGTCCTCATTTTGATGGCGGATGTCATCGAGTGATGAGGACATCAGTCCCGATGAAAGTGAGGATGAATATTTGCCCCCAATGTCCGTTCGAGGCTCACATCCCGAAAGTGAGCTCGAATTCAGTGCATACGAGGGGGAATCTGAGGGGGAGGGGGAGGGGGAGGGTGGGGATACGGGCTCAAGTTTTATCGCAGAGGACGATACAGAAAGTGAGGGCCTAAGTGAGGGTGATGGGCCAACGGGGGGGGGTAGTGTGCATCGTGCCCGCACCCGTGCGCGTGCGCGCGCACGGGCACGTAGAAGGTCGGCTCGTCGCGCCAGCCAAGGTGAAGGTCGGTCGTCGGAGAGTGACGAGGGTGGACGGAGGACCCCACCCCTCCTAACATGCACCCCTTCACGGCAACCCCTGGGATGACCGTACCAGTACCCCTGACTGTTTTGGGCATTCATCCAGCTTTTCCTGACGCGGGAATTGCTGGAATACCTGGTACACGAGACGGTGGACTACGCTCGGTACTGCCGATATGAGCTGAAGACGACCTTGTCGTATTCCTGGCGGGGTTGCAACCTCATTGACATGGCACATTTTTTGGGGCTCCACATTTATTTTGGTTTGACACCTGCTATCGACGTCAGGCAATATTGGAAGAGAAGTTATTTTTTATATATGCCGAATGTGCCTGGCGTTATGTCCCGTGATAATTTCCTGGCGATGGACAGGTACTTCAACGCCTTCAACCGAAGGGCCATACCCCGGAATAACAGTGATCGCCTCATTTTAGTGCGTACAGTGTTGGATTATATCCGTGAGCGATGTAGTAATCTCGTGATTCCTGGAAAGAACCTGTCTTTGGATGAGGGGATGATGCCTTACAAAGGACGTCTTAGTATAAAAGTGTATAAACCCCAACCCCAAGAGCCAAAGAAATATGGTGTGAAATTCTTTCTCATTACCGAGGCCAACACTGGATACGTTGTGGACTTTTCAGTGTATACCGGGGTATTCTCCACGCTGCGTGACACTGTATTCAACCTTGTGGGACGTTTCCGTAACCAGGGATATCACCTGTTTATGGATAATTATTATAACTCGGTATCCCTGGCCCAGGAACTGTATGAAGCAGGTGTTTCACGTCAGTGGTACCCTTCGGTTGGTGCGTGGGGCCCCGAATGTCCTCAAGAGGTTCGCTAGTCATCCGCAACACCTGGCAAGAGGAGAGACAGAGTGTGGCGGCGGAAGGGCGCTGTCTCGTCATCTGTTGGGGGAAGGGTGTCCGACTCGTCCCCATGGTTACGACGAGTCATGACCCATCCAAGAAGAGATCGTACAGCGGAAGAAGACACGTCGACAGGGCCGAGTTGTGTTTGAGGAGTTTCGTACCGAGCGGCTACTGTCATTGGGCACTACAACAGGCACATGGGAGGAGTTGATCTCTTTGATCAGCTCATCCAGTACTATCCCTTCGCCAGGAGAACCAGAAGGTGGACACAGAAGCTCCTCAAATACATCCTTCAGTTGGCCCTCCAAAATGCCTACATACTGTACTGTGGGTACCGCGGTGACAATCTTCCGAGGTTGACCACGCACAGTTCCTAGAGGTAGCCGGGAATGCCCTCATCAACTTCGATCCCGATGAGTGGCCTTCCCATAAGTGGCCCCCTGCCCCGAGCTGCAGATCTGCCCCTAGAGGAAAGGGCAGATAGGAGGGCCAACTTCGCTCGACCTGCCGCCGCCCCTGCTGCCGCCGTCCCTGCTGACGACGCCCACCCCTGCTGACGACGCCCCTGCTGACGACGCCCCTGCTGACGACGCCCCTGCTGCCGCCGCCCCTGCTGCCGCCGCCCCTGCTGACGACGCCCCTGCTGTCGCCGCCCCTGCTGACGACACCCCTGCTGTCGCCGCCCCTGCTGACGACGCCCCTGCTGACGACGCCCTCTTGCTGCCGGCCCCGCCATCACCGCTTCTCGTCGGGTAGTGGACCCTGCGTGTCGGCTGCAGCCAGGGGAACACATACTGGAGGCCATAGAAGGCGACAAGGCAGAAACGGTGCCGGGTGTGCCATATGAATGGCAGAAGGAGAGACACCCGGTTCTTCTGTCGTCTCTGCAAAGTTGCTCTTTGCAGGATAGGGGAGTGTGACCGAAAGTATCACACTAAGGTCATGTATTGGAGCGCGCCCCCTAAACCGACAGCGGAGGGCGCACGGGGCCGCCGGGTCCATCAGCAGTAAGGGCGCGCGTCTCCCTCCTCCACCTGTACCTCGTCATGTCGAGTGGAAAAAAATGCAGACTCTTCAATGGAGGAGGAGAAAAGAAGAATAGAACGAAGAGTCAGGATTACGAGTGAGTATTCTGCATTTATTTTATATTTAGTTTATATTTATTACAATTTTTTATATATCTGAATGTGTGCATGATAAAATAATAATAAGACATTTCATTGTATGCGAAAAGAGAAGTGTCACCTGCATTCCTTTTATTTATGTATTGGTACCAGAATCGAAGAATGTAATATATATTTTACGTATAAAAAAAATTATATATATACATATATATAATATATATATATATATATATATATATATATATATATCTATATCTATATATATATTTATATATATATATAGATATAGATATATATATATATATATATATATATATATATATATATATATATATTATAAATATTATTTTTGGGGGGGTAAGCAAATTACTTACAGTCTAGTAATATTCAATCATTTACCTTCACTTTAAAACAAATTGCAAGTCTCTAGAACAATATCTCGATTTATGGTGAATATTTGAAAAAAAATATTTTTATTCCGTCCGCGCGCCGATTCTCGGCCGAAATCTTGGAAACGCGTAGGTCACATTCTCCTAATATTTGTACCTTTTCATATTACGCTTATTTTATAGTTTATATATGGAAAATGTGCGCAAAAACATGCACAATATAACGAAAAATATTGGAAGGTTGTAGCATTTATCATTTTTGAAATATTTGCATATAAAGTACGATAAGTACGAAAAAAACTACGATCGGTCAACTTTGACTCAACCGAAAAGGTCAAAAAACGCATTTATAACATAAAAATCTTACAGTCTAGTAATATTCAATCATTTATCTTCATTTTAAAACATATTGCAAGTCTCTAGAACAATATCTCGATTTATGGTGAATTTTTGAAAAACATATTTTTTTCCCCTCCGCGCGACGATTTTCGGCCGAAAATCTCGGAAACGCGTAGGTCACATTCTCCTAATATTTGAGCCTTTTCATATTACGCTTTTTTTAAAGGTTTATATATGGAAATGTGCGCAAAAACATGCACAATATAACAAAAAATATTGGAAGGTTGTAGCATTTATCATTTTTGAAATATTTGCATATAAAGTACGATAAGTACGAAAAAAACTACGATCGGTCAACTTTGACTCAACCGAAAAGGTAAAAAAACGCATATATAACATAAAAATCTTACAGTCTCGTAATATTCAATCATTTATCTTCATTTTAAAACATATTGCAAGTCTCTAGAACAATATCTCGATTTATGGTGAATATTTGAAAAAAATATTTTTATTCCGTCCGCGCGCCGATTCTCGGCCGAAAATCTCGGAAACGCGTAGGTCACATTCTCCTAATATTTGTGCCTTTTCATATTACGCTTTTTTAGTTTTTATAGTATATGAAATGTGCGCAAAAACATGCACAATATAACAAAAAAAAATATTGGGAAGGTTGTAGCAATTTATCATTTTTGAAATATTTGCATATAAAGTACGATAAGTACGAAAAAAACTACGATCGGTCAACTTTGACTCAACGAAAAGGTCAAAAACGCATTATAACATAAAAATCTTACAGTCTAGTAATTATTCAATCATTTATCTTCATTTTAAAAACATATTGCAAGTCTCTAGAACAATATCTCGATTTCGGTGAATTTTTGAAAAAAATATTTTTTTTCCCCTCGCGCGAAACGATTTTCGGCCGAAAATCTCGAAAACGTAGGTCACATTCTCTAATATTTTGAGCCTTTTCATATTACGCTTTTTTTTAAAGGTTTATATATTGGAAATGTGCGCAAAAAAACATGCACAATATAACAAAAAATTATTGGAAGGTTGTAGCATTTATCATTTTTTTGAAATATTGCATATAAAGTACGATAAGTACGAAAAAAACTACGGATCGGGTCAACTTTGACTCAACCGAAAAGGTCAAAAAACGCATTTATAACATAAAAATCTTACAGTCTAGTATATTCAATCATTTATCTTCATTTTAAAACATATTGCAAGTCTCTAGAACAATATCTCGATTCTGGTGAATTTGTTTTTGAAAAAATATTTTTTTTCCCCCTTTTTTCCCACCCCCCGCGCGACGATTTTCGGCCAAGAAAATATCGGAAACGCGTTTAGGTCACATTCTCCTAATATTTGAGCCTTTTCATATTACGCTTTTTTAAAGGTTTATATATGGAAATGTGCGCAAAAAACATGCACAATATAACAAAAAAATTATTGGAAGGTTGTAGCATTTATCATTTTGAAATATTTGCAATATAAAGTACGATAAGACGAAAAAAAACTACGATCGGTTTCACTTTGACTCAACCGAAAAAGTCAAAAAACGCATTTATAACATAAAAATCTTACAGTCTAGTAATATTCAATCATTATCTTCATTTTAAAACATATTGCAAGTCTCTAGAACAATATCTCGATTTATGTGTGAATATTGAAAAAAATATTTTATTCCGTCCGCGCGCCGATTCTCGGCCGAAAATCTCGGAAACGCGTAGGTCACATTCTCCTATATTTGTGCCTTTTTAATATTACGCTTTTTTTATAGTTATATATGAAAATGTGCGCAAAAACATGCACAATTATAACAAAATTATTGGAAGGTTGTAAAGCATTTATCATTTTTGAAAATTTGCATATAAAAGTACGATAAGTACGAACAAAAAAAACTACGATCGGTCAACTTTGAACTCAACCGAAAAGGTCAAAAAAAAACGCATTTATAACATAAAAATCTTACAGTCTAGTAATATTCAATCAATTTATCTTCATTTTAAAACATATTGCAAGTCTCTAGAACAAATCTCGATTTATTGGTGAATATTTGAAAAAAAATATTTTTATTCCGTCCGCGCGCGATTCTCGGCCGAAAATCTCGGAAAACAAAGCGTAGGTCACATTCTCCTAATATTTGGTTTCCAGTTTTCATATTACGCTTTTTTTAAAGTTTTATATATGAAAATGTGCGCAAAAACATGCACATATAACAAAAATTTTGGAAGGTTGTAGCATTTCTCATTTTTTTTATATTTTTTGCATATAAAAAAAAAACTTTTAACAAAAATTCGACATTCGGTCAACTTTAACTCGTTCGAAATGGTAAAAAACTGCATTTGTAAGCTAAAACTCTTACAGTATCGTAATATTCAATCATTTTCCTTCATTTTGAAACAAATTGCAAGTCTCTATAACAATATTTCGATTTATGGTGAATTTATTAAAAAACTTATTTTTTACATCCGCGCGCTACGAATTCATGCATCATTTTGTGATAATATTTTCTCTGTGTTGCTTTTATTGTTTTACAATATGTTATATATCAAAATGATCGCAATTTAGTGCACATTACAACGAAAAAAAAAGCAACTTGTTACCTCTAACCGTTTGGCGCACAGCGCGATTTGAATACAATTATATATGAAATTTCGTTTTTGCGCTATCATATATCGCATTATTATATGATAATGATAATATTTTTGTTTTTCATTTCTGATGGTTGCATACTAAACTTCAAGCAATGAGAAAAAAAGGAGCCAAAAATGAACTCTTAATCTTGAAAACTAAGCGCGCTGTGATTTTTTGAAAAAAATATTTTTTCCGCTTACGCGCTCACTCTCAAACCCCTCCGGCATACGGGAGTCATTTTTTTATTTAGGGCTCCGGCGTTTAAGGGTTAATCAGGCGTAGTTCTCGAGTTCTCGTTGCATCGAGATGTTAATATTCAGCGAAATTTTCCCTCTTCCATATTTGCAGATATTATGATCTTTACGTAATGCGCTACAACAAATAATCCTGGACTTTTCAAAGTTTCGTCATTCATTAAACAAATGCACGTTTTATCATACAATTCGAAAAGGCCTCATTTCCTTTAATTCTCTATTAGACAATTAATTAGGCCGGACCCGACATTAAGTGTCTTTTATATACATTTACGAAAAGCAGTTAGTTCTAACCAGGAAGTCGACTTACAAACCCCTTGATTCGCTCTGAATCAACACAAAGTAACAAATTTGCCCATACAACTCGAAATTGTCCCAATAACCTTTTCCTTTAAATCGAGACTGCAACTACCGGATCACCTGATTCTACGTTTTCCCTACTATTCAACCCTGTTCAACCACTGTTCTCCATAATTCTACGTAACATGAATAATTCCTCCTGTAACTTTACAGGTTGCAATTATTTTTCGCGCCTACAAACTACTTTGTTGTTGTTGTTGTTATTGGGGGGGGGGGGGTAGGAAAGGTTTATGGAAGAGCTTAAAAAGGTCTGACAAAGGACTTTGCGTTGAGTTAAGGATACGGGAATTTTAGAATAGGATATTTATGATTTATTTATTAGAATGGAAATGTAAAAAATATATGACGTGCATGTTACACAGTACAGATAAATTATTTCTAATAAAATATAGCGTATTTATTTTAATTTTCGTTGGTGAAACAAGTATCTATTTGACCATAGATTTTAGTACGACTAGACCCTTCATTACTTCAATTACCAAAAACTATATATTTTTTTGTACAAAACGGAATCCTTTGCCACTTCAAGAAGTCCTTCGGTTCTAGCAAAGCTGTGCTGAAAGAGTATGACTGGCCTACATGCCTCAACTGAATGTCGTCCTTTGGGAAAGCGTACTTTTTTTTTTTATAATCTGGAAGGCTTCAAGACATCCCCTGATTGACGTGGTAGCTGAGCCATTCCGTAGATTCAATGCAATGCAATGCTAATAATGATAAACATCTGTCTCTTCCTCAGTACAAAGTCTCCCCCTTTCTGTCGCAGGATAACCATGCCAAATAAGCTCTCATTGTATACTTTCAATCCAGTTACAGAGCAGAAAGCACCAACCCGATAGTATTTTCCATGAGAGTTATTATATTTTAAAGCATAACTTAGCTACTCCAGATAGGAGTGTTGCAGTTAACTCTACAACTACGACTTGCCAATTCCTAGTGATATCCGATAAAATCAGATTCATCTAAATGGAAAAGTGCCGTCGGCAAGTATATAATATCAAAAGCCTGGTAATACATATACCACTAAATCTAAAACTAATAGATTCAGTAAGAACAATCTTACACTATAGCTTCATGTTCCTAGGAGCATATACAACAGCAACGCGTTAAAATAAAATGACAAACATTGACCTTTATAAATATATTCGGCTAACACCCACACAAAAGTATTCAAACCTGATGCTCACGTCCCTATTTCACAGAACAACGCCACAACCGCAAAAACTCAGGAACTGCGAGCCAACACAGCATGATTTCATGATTTATACGTCTACTGGGCGAAACTTTCATCAGGAGACTACAGACCTGATTCAGCGATTCTAAAACTACCGCGGCCACGCCATTGGATCGGAATCTAGACACCTACTTCGATGGAATTATTGCATAACAACAGTGTACATGGCTTTCAAGTTCGTGAAGAAATTTAACATCAGACGAGCAAGCATCATGACAGGGGCATGCATCGAGTATTGTGAAAACCTACAATGTGCCATCATGAAGCATCTTAATGAGAAATGACATGGCAAAAGTATATTAAATTGGAGACAGAGAAATTAAATGGGATACGATATATTCCACGGATTAGTAATAACAAGATGAACATTGGCTTTGGATCTAATTCTATATAAAAAAATAACAAGATACGTTTAACAACCATAACGCTTCGCAGGAGTCATTCACCCAATGGCTAAGGGAAAACACGAATGATTTAATGAGGAGCTGAGACACAGGTCAACTATCAAAATGCCGAGTAATTGTCCATGATAAGGTATTCAATTCCCTATCGAAATTTAGCGTAACTCTATATTTTCGGATCACCATGAAAACCTAATACGAATTGTGCACGAGACATCTAAACGGAGTATAACAAGTACAACAAGACTTTTTCAGAAGATTATTACAACCCATCTAGATGCCTCTGCAAAACCTAACTAACAAAAATCAGCATTACAAGATTAAGAGCTGGACCTGATGATACTTATACAAAGATTATAAAAAGGTAGGAAGCCATAAAAAAACTATAACTACGAAATGTGGAGACCGGCATAGAGACAAAACTATATGCCACACATTGTGTAATGCACTGTTACTTGATTAAATAACCAAAGACCAACATCTCAGTCCTCTAGGAAACAAAAATCTAGACTTAAACGTTACCACTTTTAAAAAAATAAGTTGAAATCTACTTAAGGATATTAATTTGTTTGTATGGTGTTTTTACGTTGCATGGAACCAGTGGTTATTCAGCAACAGGACCAACAGCTTTACGTGACTTCATAACCACGTCAAGAGTGAACTCCTATCGCCAGAAATACACATCCCTCACCCCTCAATGGAATGTCCGATAATCGAACTCGCAGCCACCGAGGTGGCAGGCCAAGACCATACCGACCACGCCACTGAGGCGCTTTAATGATATTAATGATAAATATAAGTAGTTATAAGAAAAATGCTTGAAAAACAGTCAGGTACGAATAAATATATACTAAACAATACCTATAAGGTTCAATTATATGTTAGATATTTTTATGTACTGGATAAATATGAATATAATGTATCTATATCCGACAGTTATTAAGAATCTAATTGCAACTGTTGATTTATAAGTATCTGCTTAATTCCATATGGTTGAAAAAAGGAATAGTTTCATTAAACAAGACTGCAAATGTAACTTTTAATACCAACATCATTTACCCCAAACGTCAAGATACTTACGCTGGCCAAATACTCCAACTACTAAATGCAGCATCAACATTATAGTGACGATGCATGATGATGCTGAAGACCACATCATAACGGCTGACAATTTCCTTCAAATAAAAAAAAATCCAAAAAAAAATATCTCTTTTCCGATACCAAAAATATACTACGTTACGGTTCGTTTTTGGTATAAAGTCTTCATGTCCTGTGCTGTGAGAAATGAAAGGATTCATTATTAGTATCTGTTATATTGCCAGTAAATGTGCTGATGATTTTTTGTGAGAGCTTTAATCTGTATTTGGGCTTCTGAAATCAGATGGCAGTGTTCATGGCGGTTAAATAAATTATGTCAACGTAAACTCAAACTTTTTTAAAGCTAAGTTATATATAAAAAGACTTTATCAAGACTTTTTCGTTCAGCGACAGACTGTTTTGGACAGCCCGGAACGTCTCCGTTTCTTAGAAATAATATGTAAAAAATGCGCCCAAGTTCTTCGGTGCAATCGAGTTTTCTGTACAGCGTATAATGCTGTATGCAACTCTTAGCCACTGCCCCTGAAACTCAGCCACGGTCCGGTGGTGGCCTGTGTTGTTGGTACCTATAGCGGTACCGGAATAACGTTTATGGCTAACTTTAACCTTAAATAAAATCAAAGCTACCAAGGCTAGAGCGCAGCAATTTGGTATGTTTCATGATTAGAGGGTGGATGATCAGCATACCAATTGCAGCCCTCTAGCCTAAGTAGTTTTTTTTTTTTTTTTTTTTAGATTGAGGACGGACAGACAGTCAATAGTTGTCATTTATGGAAAACTAAAAACCTTTCACAAAAAGAAAAACTTTACGAGGAAGTTTCCGTAAATAGTTATTAAAACACAAGTAAAGATATTCAAATAGTTTAAAAAATGCATATCAATCTCATCACACATTCTCTCTCCTGTTTCTTCTGTGTGTACGATACACGGAGGGACACTTTGGAACTGAAGAAATAAAGATGGAGAGAACTCTAATGATTACATGAAGTACACGCCATTTAATTGTTAGAAAATTCCACAAACTGAACGGACTTAATAAGCTACCTGGCACTGCTTTACTGCAACAGGTCGTCAATGAACATTCCTAAATTGTTCCATTTAATTAAAGACTTTAGCTAATCGGTTTCGACATCCAGGGAAATCACTAACACATATGCATTGATTATATATTATAATTATAATTAAATATAAATATAAAATATATATATTATATAGATCATAGGGGGAATTATATAATTTAACATCATATAATATATTATATATACTTGATATATTATACTTATAATTAATTAGGCACTTGCCGCTAAAATGGATGCCTTCTCTATAACAGAAAAAGAAAGTACATCAGTCACAGTCACTGCCATCTGATCTGAACATGAGAGTCGAACAGCACGGAATCAGCTTGATAGAAAAACCAAGAAAAAAAATCACGTAATTGTCACAGTTAGTTGTGGAAGTACGGCTGGAATCCCCACAAGCATTCCAGTACCTGATTTTCGAGTCTTAGCGACTCCACCTCTGACAGTCAACTGGACTCCCTACCTCACTCCCATGCCACTCCACTCCCACCGTGTCCTTCAGATTTGTATCCTTATCCTTCTCCCCCCATCCCCACCCCCGCCCCCACCCCACCACTTCCTCCCCCACCCCCATTTTACACCTCGTTCATTTACCGATTCCTTCTTGAATATCATATTGTTATGACCACCATTATGACTTGACTTCTTTACTGTTTACGCGTGTGAAGTGTTTTATTGACAGTAATAACAGACAATATTTCGGGATATGTATAACTATTAATAACAGTAGACAATGTTTCAGAACATATTTAAACAATAAGAACAACTATGGAGCGTCAAAATATAAACAACCACGAAATGCTATAATCACAGCCATACATAACCTTACCATATATATAAAACGTATGTGTGAAAAATTTAATTATTCTTACTATCATAACAATAACCTTACCATATACAACACACTGTTCAAAAATGTAATGCTTATTATCATGACCATCATTTTACCACACAAAAAACACTTGTTATAACTATAACTTTACCATATAAAAAGTAATGTGTAAAACATGTGATTCTTATTATCTTAACTATAGCAATGCCAAATAAAACAATTAAATAAATGTAATTCTTATCATCATGACCACAACTTTACCATAAAATACTTTACCTGACTTGTATTTAGCAACTTTATCTTGACTGGTATGAGTAAAGTTAGTTTTCCTATTAGGATAATCCTTCGAGGATCATTGTAATGGAAACAATCAGGATTTATGGCAGTCTCTTTAAATAAACAAAAAATACCAAGTCATCAAAATGATGAACTCAAATTACTAGAAAACCGAATCTATACACAGTCTATTGAAAAAAAAAAAAAAAAAAAAAAAAAAAAAACACACAAATGAAGGGTATATATAGTTGTGTCTGAGCACAACTACAATAAAATGCCTTTCCACTGGCATATGGTTTATTGTAATTTATGCTAGTCATTGCGCCATAAAGATTACTGATGTCATTCTGTATGGTACGGCAACACTACAGGTCGATATTTAAAATCTGCTTCATTTTTTATACCGGTTTTGTTTGTTTGTTTGTTTGTTTGTTTGGTGTTTTTACGTTGCAAGGAACCAGTGGCTATTCAGCAACAGGACCAACGGCTTTACGTGACTTCCGAATCAAATCGAGAGTGAACTTATCTTCATCAGAAATACACATCTCTCACCCCTCAATGGTATGGCCGAGAATCGAACTCGCGACTACCGAGGTGGCAGGCCAAGACCAAACCGATCATGCCACTGAGGCGCTTATTGTACCATTTACTGTTTTCATTAACCATGAGGGGTCAAGATAAAGAATCAGTGTTAGGAAGCAGTGAGCTTTTGAAAAGTGATTTATATATTTGCAAATTTATTTAAACATTTCCGTCGTTTCTACATTAGTGACAATATTAAAGTCAGCAGAATAATAATAACAACAACAATAATAATAATAATAATAAGAACAACAACAACAACAACAACAACAATAACAATAATAATAATAATAATAGTAGTAGTAGCAGTAGTAGTAGTAGTAGTAGTAGTAGTAATGACTGGGAAATGAACAAGGAGGTGTAATAACAAAGCCAACGTTTTAAGGCAATAATAACGACGAAATGTAGTAATTAGGAAATAAAACAGCAGAATAATAATAATAATAATAATAATAATAATAATAATAATAATAATAATAATAATAATGACAGGGAAATGAACAAAGCCAACGTTTTCAATTAATAGCAACGAAATGTTGTAATTATAAAAAAATAATACAATGGATGTGGAACTCGTGCGATGCTTTCAACAAAGTGACCACACCCTAAAGGTTATTATTAGTTATAATATCAGTTTATTCTTTGCATACTGACCTACACATTCTTAAGGCAGAGAAATAAAGCAATCAATCGCAGAATGACAACACATTTTATTTATATATTTATCTGATTCAAAGATAACCAACTGTATTATATAAAGATAACCAACTGTATTATATAAAAAATAAGCACCGACAATCAATTTTCCTGTACACCATATGATCATGGATACCGAAAATAGACCTATATTCCAGTGGTCTCGGTATAATGCTGTATGAGCCGAACCTAAGAAACTTTAACCACGGCCCAGTGGCGGTCTGTTCAATAATCGTTGTCAGACCCACGATTATGGCTAACTTTAACCCAAATAAAATAAAAACTACTGAGGCTAGAGGGCTGCGATTTGGATTGTTTGATGATTGGAGGGTAGATGATCAATATACCAATTTGCAGCCCTATAGCCTCAGTAGGTTTTAAGATCTGAGGGCGGACAGAAAAATGGGCGGACGGACAGACAAAGCCATCTCAACAGTGGTCGTTTGCAGACACTAGAAACAAAACAAAAAATTCAACATTCAATTTTCATATAGTTTACCGCCAAATATTCCATTCCCATTCCAATCGCTTTTCAGCTTTAATTGAAGACTTTGTTACTTTTTCTAAGCTCTCATTCCACTCAGCCCACCCTTATATGGGAGAGAGAGAGAGAGAGAGAGAGAGAGAGAGAGAGAGAGAGACCTCAGTTTTTCTACTGCATTTTGGTTACTCCAGCCTGTCCAACTTTAACACATCTTATAAACCAAGGCTTTTTATAAATGAAATTAGCCGCAAGGCTATTTTCATGACTGTCCTTTATAATTATATTATTGTTAATGACATAGTGAGTATACTTACACAAGCCGTGATGCTACCTCCAACTTACTCGGGACGTGTGCAACATTTTTCCCCCAACGCATAAGTTATAAACATTATATTTCTAACTTTACGTGACGTGGTCTTCGTAATTAATACTTATACTTAGCACTAATCATACTAACAAAAAGGATAAAATAAAAAGGACAAAAACTAAACACTATCATATATTCTCATTTATAAGTGGAGAGACAAAATATTTGAACAGAAACAAAGCCTAAATTCAGTATACCAAATACATTAAAATGTGCTAAAATCTACGGTCAAATGGAGCCTAGTTTCACCTACGATAATTAAATTAAAATAAGCTTTATTTAATTAGAAAAAATTTTTCTCTACTGTTTAACATGCCCACTATTTATTCTTTACATTTTCACTCTAATAAATAAATCACAAATACCCTATCCTAAAATTCCTGTATCTTTAACTCAACACTCAACACCTTTTTCAGACCTTTTTAGGCTCTTCCAAAGACTTTTACTAAACCCCAACAACAATAACAACAACAACAACAACAAAGTAGTTTGTAGGCTTCCTCCCCGAGTAAGCAAAATTACCTGAATAGGTTTACTAGAATGACGTGAATTGTAAACATGAATTCACTCGTAGCGTTATTCCTCCCCCCACCACTTACTACCTTCAGCAAACATCAATGAAGGTGGAATTAACGAACGGCAGAAGTGCAAATTTCTGAGGGAACTAAAACTGAAAAATACATAAAAACAACTTGGTTGGCCCAATCATATGGTCTCATTAGCGTCACGTGACCATCTCCATGGCAACAAGGGGACTCAGGGCCACGCCTATTGCTCATCAATCTCAACATAGCAAGGAATAATTTGGGCAATGGGGTGGACGGTGGTGTTCAACCTATGGCCCATGAGGGGACCTCCACCTCACACTAAATATTCTGCAAAGGAACGAAAGGAAAGGAAACACCTTTCGATGGTGAGGCTAAACAAAAGAGATTCAAAGCAAAGAGGCACATAGCATAACACGCGGAGCACTGCGTGGAAGTGATTTATGATGTTTATACTGATTTAGGAGGCAGGAAAGGGTCGTCGCACATTGAGGGAAGGGTTCGATGATTACGTAACACGGAAAAGACTGCTCGCCTTCCTAAGGGACACTGCTATCTGATAATCTAGTAGTGCTACAGTAAAGACACCTGAACGAGCATAATTAGTCAAATGATAACGATTCATCATAAGGTCACTAAGAAGAATTTAAATGGAATTCCCTTCTTAAGTAATGAGTAAGTCGCTTTCTTGAAACAGAAAGGTTAAACGATACGAGTACACGAGAATTCTATGCAGCGATTTCAATTTGAAAGTAAATGAAGTGAAAGCGTGGTATAACTGGTCAACTCTCGTGATTGAAACTTCCACAAGTTTTTGTATGATAAAAAAAAAAATTGACTCAATAACTGTAACTGTATGAACTGAAATGAAGTGAATATAGAATTTAGGCCAAAGGCCTGCCCCACTAAGACTATGGGGTCATTCAGCGCTGAAACGGAAATTGCCAGTAGTAGATTTGAAAGGGGTAACAGGAAGAAAAACTCGCAGTTGCAATATGAATCAATTGTTAGGACAGGCTGGAGAGTAAGATGGAAGAAAGAGAATATGAAAGGATGTACAGTAAAAGGAACGAAAGCGGTGCAGCTAGGGGGCTGCATGAGGTACACTGACGGCACTGGTCCCCCTACAGAGAGTACAACTGCAAGCAATACTCAAGACTTTACGTATCATACATTTACACTTGACGCACTACGAAAACTGAGGAACATGTCGAAATACGTCCATAAATGCACACTTTACAGCAAAGAGCATATTTGAGTACACATACTTTGCAGTTGACAAAACAATATCTTTTCAAAAAATGCTTACGAACTGATTGCAATAACTTGAGGACTATAAGTTGCTACCGGAGTTTGATGAGATCAATTTAAGGGCTATTTTCATTTAATTTTCGAGGGGGGACGGGAGATTTGTGGATAGTTTCACACAGGTGGGGCTAGAATGACCTCAACGAGGCCAACCCTTTCTTCATTAAGATATGCCCTTATTACTCCCGTCTGCAAATATTCTTTTCCCACCGACATATCGCCGACCCACAACAATCATTTCGTCCCAAACTCACTGCTTAGATCAACAAAGGTACAAAAAAAGATCTTTTTGGAAAACGAGAGAGAGAGAGAGAGAGAGAGAGAGAGAGAGAGAGAGAGAGAGAGAGAGAGAGAGAGATTTCGTTTAGGTTTATTCCATGGCGTTCAAGACCTTGGTTTCATCACGAAATGCCTTTTCTTGTAAACAAATGAAAAGCAGGATGCGTGATGGTCTGTTGCTTGGTGCCGTGACTGCGGATTTTCGGTGTTTACTCAGTTTGCTTTACCCGAGTGAAAGACCATGCTTGTCCAGTCGAGCCACTTCCGTCTGCGTGGGAAACTGACAAGAGCAATGTTGTCGTTTTTGCACACCGATTTGGCCTCCATGTCCTTGCAGTGCTTTATAACCTTTATCACAACTGCAAGTGCGACGGCTAATGGGGGAACCCGTCCTGTATGCATGTCATATGTAAAAAGTATTTTTTCGCTGCCTTTGAATATCAAAACTAAATACACTGAATATAAATAAAATGCACCACGGCATTAAATAATAATCGAAGCTACTTCATTTTTTGCTCATTTCAAAACATAACTGAAAAAAATAAAAGCAAACTAAAGGAAATGGAATCAATTAATTTTTTCATGATAATCAAATAACTGACGGATAAATGGTTGTAATATATATCACATTATCCTGTCTTTGCACATTAAAAGCATAGCCCGTGAAAAGGCAAACAACCTTCTAAAATGTTTCAATCAAAACTCTGAACTAAGCGTTTTAAATATTACTCTATATGAAGCCTAATACACCTATAGAAAAAAAAGACAAGAAAGGTGTGACAAAAAAAAAAATCTGTTGTTTTTTTCTCGAACACGAAAGAAACAAATGAGCGAGACCTGAGACAAAACACGGCTCTTTTCCAATGCATACGAAAAAAAAAGAAGAGAGAGAGAGAGAGAGACGACACCACTTTCTCTTCGTGTAACCAAGTCGGCCAAATCTAATCGTATTGTTACACCCCCTTCTATACCCACCTACACTAGCATAACATGACTGCACGATTTATCATCTCCACATCTGAAAGGTGAAAATGAGAGAGAGAGAGAGAGAGAGAGAGAGAGAGAGAGAGAGAGAGAGAGAGAAATACTTTATTATGTCTTACACTTTCAGTTCTTTGCGGATGATTTTCTCACCAAATTGGCCCTCTTTAAGTGCAGAAGCCAATGGGATGGAGCGACCTTATTACCTTGTCCAGTCTAGGCCCGAGGAGAGTCAGAAGGACGAAAGAAAATCAAGAGGTGGGGAGCTTAACCACTAAGGAAGTGCCTCTTAGATTAAAATATGCCTTAGTTTGTTTTCAGGTAACGCAAAGTCTAAGAATATTACGTAAAATAATGAGATCATAAATCATTTGTATATCGTCTGCTGGTAGCCACTGTCGCCCTGTGCAAGATAATGAAGATATCAATGACATTGCTCACACTGCTACATTATTAACTTGAATATTGTATGTTGTTGTGCCAAGCATTAAATTTATAAAAATTATTTTTCTTAGAATTATCTGGTAAATAAATATCATAATTTATTCATTCAAATCATCAACAAATCAAGAAATGCACAGCACAAGCTGTTTGCGAAGCTCTTTCACTCAGCATATCGTGAACAATGGTTCGATCTAAAAGGTGTCCATACGACCATAAGAGTAATAAATAAGGATAAAAAATATACATAAATCAATCAATAAATAACGCATACTTACCCTTCATTTAATAAATACATACTTACTTGCACAAACACATGCATGCTTGTATGTGTGCATATTATATATATATATATATATATATATATATATATATATATATATATATATATATATATATATATACGTATATATGTGTGTGTGTGTGTAAAGATCGGGAAACAGAAGTATGGATTCACAGCAAGACAGCTACAGGAAAAGAGGTTAGACGGAAACCAGGAGCTCTCTTGTGCATTCATAGACTTAGAGAAAGCTAGAATCCCAATAGAAGTGATGCTTTGGTGTTTAAGGAAAAAGAAAGTCTCAGAAAAGTTGGTTAAGCTGGTCGACATATATAAAAGAACTCACACAAAAGTGACAACAGCAGTTGGGGAAACAAAACTTTGAAGTTAGTGTTGGGTTACATTTTTGTTTGTGTTGGAGATGGATGTGTTGAGTGAGGAGATCAGAATGAAGAGCTGTGGGAGTTGTTGTACGCCGATGATCTGGTGATTACTGCTGAAAATGAGGAAAACCTACAGAGAAGGGTTGGAGAGTGGCAGGAATCTTTAGAGAGGGGTGGCTTAATGGGAATGTAACTAAAAAGAGATGTTTTGCTGAGCAGTAGGGAAGATAGAGACAGAATAGTAATACAAGAAAGAAGGGGCTCGATTATAAAATAGCCAGAAAAGTTTAGATATTTAGGATCTACTTTAAGACAAGAGGAAGGATATGAGGCGGAAGTTGACATTAGGATAAAAGCTGCGTGTGGAGGAAGTGGAAAGGGGTAGCTAGAGTGGTATGTGATAAGAAAATGCCAATCAAGCGTGATAAGATCAGTGTTAATGTATGGAGCAGAAACATGGGCTCTAAGAAGAAAAGAGGAAGTGAAGCTAGAGAGAACAGAGATGAGAATGCTGAGGTGGATTATGGGAATATCGCTGCTTGAGAGATTGGAAAATGATGAAATAAGAAGGGCAGGCTTAGTAAAGATTACAGAGGTGATCAGAGAGTCATGATTGAGATGGTATGGTCATGTGTTGAGGATGGATGACGAGGAGGGAGTGAAGAGGGTTTGGTAGGAGCTGTTAGAGGAAGATGATCAAGAAGAAGGCAGTGAATTAGATGGCGAGATAAAATGAAGGAAGATATGGAGAGAAGAGGTTTGGTGGAAGATAATGACTTTGATAGAAGGCAGTGGAGTAGGCGCATCAGGCAACCGACCCCTTAATATAGGGATAAGGGTGGTTGAAAGAGATATATATCATATTATATATATATATATTATATATATATATAGTATATATATATATATATATATATATAAAGATAATATATATATATAATATATATATAAAAATATAAAATTATAAAATATATATATCAATCGTCACTGCGAAAAAACAAATCGGAGGGAAGTATCCTACACTAATTTCGAAGTGAAAGAGCGGTATTCTCATAATAATTACACAGACACCCGAAAGAAAAAGAAGCAAAAACCGAGTCGACCATATTCTCCCGTGTGTAGCCTCACAGCAATATTGTCTCTTATCAAAAAATTCGAAGGAAACGACCAAATTAAATCACGCTACCTGGGATCACGCGAAGAAGGCCAATACGGCCATCTAATTAACCTGGTCAAAATCTGACCGTCCATGTAGTTGGAAGAACTTTCCAACTACGTTTTCCTTGTAGTTAGCTGAAAAGTTCTTTGAGTCAAAGAAATAATCTACACGTCTTCCTTGTCTTTACAATCCGAGGAGCAACAACACCAAAACAACAACGACCTCCTTTTCCTGTTTTGTTGAGCTTCACTGTTTCCCCCGTTCAAGGAAAGCAAGCTTTGTCTCGTCCCTCTCCCCTGAACGCTTAAGATAATCCCTGCATTTAATCCGATTCTTTCCTCGACCAGACCGCGTAAAAGGACAGTTGCATGTTACGCTGACGTATTTAGCCACTGAGAATTTGGTGAATTTTATTTTCTCCTACCTTACAAATCACCAGATTGTGAAGACTGGCCTCAAGCAATAGGTTATTTAATATGTCCAATAATCATGATTTAGCAAAGAACGCACAAATAAACACAACTGACACAATTCATTTTTAAGAATCCCTTGACAAACAGAAGATCAAGTCTTCCCTGACCACCGACAGGTCTTGGTCACATGACAAATCAGCCTTAAAGCAAACCGTCTCCCTCACGATAACGATCATTTATTATTTTATTATCTTAAAAATATCTTTGCCGTTGAAACTTCTGAAATTTGCAATCAGATTGGCCAGAGTAACTGCAGTGCCATTTTACATGCTTCTCAATCATTTTCACAGACAACTGTATCGGATGGTTGTGACTGACTGACTGATAAAAATTGGCATAACAAACACTAAGGTCACTGGCATAATTAAGAAAAAAAATCCGTAAAAAAATGAAAAAATCTCAAATAGAATTATCATGAAATATGCCCTTAATCTTTCAAACCTTATTTTCATAAAATCATACAATTATTAATAAGCATATATGCAATGCATACAGCATTTGCAACGCAAGTCAATGATACAGAAGTGGATGACTGACTGATTTGCTGATTTCCGTCAACCAAGGTATTCTCGAGTCGAATAAGCTAAGCTCCTCGATATCGATCACCATCATCTTTGCCGGAAAATGTTCAGTCTGAGTGACAGTAAGAGGAATAAAGTAGAAATATAACAGATAACGCATTCGGTGACGATGGGAGGAAGGTACAACAAGGGTGATGATGTGTGTGTGGTTTTTTTTTTTTTTTTTTTTTTAGTATAGGGGGCCAAAGATGATGAAAAGATTTTTGGTTGAGGGGATTAGCCTCTATGGATGAAATGCCTATGTGTAATGATAATAAAATAAGGAAGGTTGTCTCCAACAAAGGTGATTAAGATAACGATATCGAAAAAATAACATTAATGGTCACGAACCGTCACGCATTGCTCCTTTGTACGAAAGCATCACATTTCAGACTTTGCCGCCGGCTCATACAATAAGCTAAGGTATAATAATAATAATAATAATAATAATAATAATAATAATAATAATAATAATAATAATTATTATTATTATTATTTTGACTGTTTGTACGGTGGTTCAACAAGCTACCGATGATAATATTTCGTAGGTGTACAAAGCAGCTATAGTAGTTGCGGAAGTTTTACGGCACAGGGAGTTCATCCACGATTAAGCAGTTAAAAGCAAAAATGTAGCACTGATTGATGGAGTCTTAATTTTTTTCTCTCTCTCAACAACCCCTCCCCTACTCGTTACTATGGCTTAGGGTTGAAAATAATAACAACCTAGACAGTTTAATTGGGGTGTAATGGTAATTACAGTGTATAGGCTCTCACCTTGTCTCAAGTATAAACTAAAGACTACGTAAATAAGAGGTTATATAATTAAGAAAAATGTACTTTTGTAATGAGAATGGCATGAGAAGAAATTAAACGTACATTAGCGTATTCCTACAACATTATTGCAAGACCTCTTACAGAAAATAAGGTGGAGCTCGAACATTTACGTGACTGCGTTTTGCGCTATAGAAAACCAATCCTCTCTGGGAGGACGTCCGAGAAATAATATTCTTGGAATCCTAAAAGCAAAGCGAGATATTTACTTTCAAATGAGAATCCGTTAATTAATCGTTCATATTGCACATCAATAAAGGCGAGATAAAGTTTTATAACAGAAGGCTGTAAGCGAAGTGTGAAAATTCAAGAGAAATTTATTAGAGAGAATCATTAGTGTTGTTTACTTGTTTACATGTATTTGATGTAATTCCCTGTATTTTAATATATATTTTTAATATGATTTTTGTGTTTTTTCACATATGGATATTCTTAAGAAGCTTGCTTTGAGACGATGGCATATTTGGCTTGATATAAGTTGGCTGAACGGTCTGAAGAACAGGGTAATCGGAGTTTATGGTAAGCATCAGCAAGGCAATGGGCCTGAGTGGCAAGTCAGTAGGTTTAAACAGTAAAATGACAGGTACAAATGGAAAGGCAGCAGATTTACACAGAAGAGCAAAGATTCTAATGGAAAAGGTAACATGTTTTAATTGACATACAAAGTATTCAAATGGAAAGCAACAAGTTCAAATGGTGGTTCACGAGGTTCAGCCATGAGGCTCGAATGGGATATTCTTGAAGCAGAGCAACTGGTTTGAATGGACGGTCTCCAAGACAAACAATACACTTGCATTATTAATTACAATTGGAGGGCAACAAGTACCTAAAAAGCAGCAAGTTCAAATTACAGGATGGTATATTCAAATGGCAAATGGCAGGTAACAAGTTTGAAAGGCAGTTTCGAATTGCAATGTAAATAGAGATAATGGCAGGTTCAAATGTCAACTTCAAAAGGCAAGGCAACAAACTAAATAGTAAGTTAAATGGCCTGACATTGGGTTGGAATGGCTGAAATGAATGGAATACTGACAAGTTCAAGTAGCAAAGAAATACATTGTATTGGTAGGCTTGAATGGAAAGGCACAATTTTTTCAAGGGTACGGTAGGGCAAATAATCTGAATGGCGAGGGCAAAGAGGTTGGATGGTGCAGTATTGCGTAAACTGTATATTAACGATGAAGTACTAAACATTCACGATGCAATTAACATACATTAGGAGTAAAATGCAATTAGCAGTGGGACAAAATGAGGACTGAAGATTCACTAGAGATGAATAAAGATTACGCAACTTTTGAATTTTCATGGTCACAAACATCTTTTAGAATTGGTCAATTTCCCAATAAAAATCAGGTTAGCATACTCAAATCTCCAAGTGATCACACAAATGATGTTGATCTATGCCGAATGTTATTGTATGTTAACATTCAAAGGCCGAAAATTTCTACAACTTGAACCTCTTTCATTAAATCTGAACTTCTCTGATTTATTGTATATAATTCATTCTAAAGATGAGGTCAGGTGCACATCAGAATATGCAGTGCTTTAACTGGTACGCTTGTCAGTGAGTGACAACTCTAGCCCCCACCCATCCACCCCCTCCCAAGGTATACCCAACCCGGGATGTGATTGTCGTCATTGCAAAGGGAAATATGGGGAATAATAGAGGGACACATCTTTAGGAATGCTTCCAATGGCCGGCCATCCTACGCAGTCACAACTGACACCCAATACCCCACATCTTAGAACAGTGTCAGCAGTGATACAAAAGCTAAGATGGTAAACGTTCATTTACCCTCCAACCCAGGTGGAAAATAAATAAAAAAAAATACTATACTGCTTCGGAAAAAGGCTTCATTAAATTTGTTCATATTCTGAATCATACCACAGACACACCAGGGAGTGACTTCAGCAGTGGACAAATAATTCCTCGACCTCAGGAGAGCTACTTCTGATTGTGGACCTCAATTACATAAACACAGACCAACCTCCTGTGAATCTAAAAGCAAAGCAATGCCATTTTGCATGAACTGACTCCAACGTGTACAACTTATAATACTCCCACATGGAGAAAGCATGAAAATGCTTGCTTGCATTAAGAACTTCGTCCCTCAGCATACACAAAAATTGATTATGACATCTGTAGAAATTGAAATTCTGAGTGCATCAATACTTGAAAAAGGACCAAGTATATGGGGATGGTAAGAGGAGAAAATGTAACAACACAGAGTCTGATTGATGTTCCTCCGACATATGGTGAACTACTGGTGCACTGTTGAGTGGGGATCATCTGGGAGATATACAGCAGATGGAAGCAGCAGATTGTATAATGGATGAATGGAATGCTCATGGCTAAAGCCCATGAACTGAGGCTAAGGGGATAATTCAGCCTTGCAAAGAGTTGTCAAGAAATGGTACCCAGTAATTCTAGGAATTTTCTGCCTTTGTACGAATCCATTCCCTCTTAACCTGGAAAAGTGACAACCTTACAATACTGATTACAAATCATAAATGACACTCAAAGAAAGATTATTTCAGTAAGAGACAAGTGCGCCTAAGTGTCCATTCCTCTCTATATATTGAAGAAAATCTGGAGAGGTCAGTGATGTTAGCAGTAATTCCAAGAAAAATGTATTGCAGCTCCTCCGCTACTAACGCCTAAAACAAATTTAGTAAATAGAATTGGAATGGAATAGGACAGAAAACAGAATTTAGGCCAAAGGTCAAGCGCTGGGACCTATGAGGTCATTCAGCGCTTTTACATGTAATTCCATATACTTTAATTTTTCCTCTTCAGATGATGCAGTGAAACAAACCTGCTACATAATAAGAGGAGTTCTAAGAACTTTCTGTTGACCTGCTGCACCAGCTGGCAATCAGCAAGTGATCATTTTTACAACT
>NC_087207.1:35022976-35045476 GCF_015104395.2 Macrobrachium nipponense | reverse complement strand
ACCCTGAAGATGACTTTGGAATAAAAAGTTGAAAGTCTTGGTACCTCCTTCTTTCATTTTCACGTGAGGATCTCATATATATATATATATATATATTATATATATATATATATATATATATATATATATATAGATATATATATATATATATATCTATATATATAGATATATATATATATATATATATATATCTATATATATCTATCTATCTATCTATCTATATATATATATATATATATATATATATATATATATATATATATATATATATACATATATGCTTGTGTTTTTGTTTGTTTAAAAGGATTGTGGGGGAACAGTGATCGACCAAACAAGTGGCCAAGATCGACTGTTTGGTCAACTCTGGCCTCAACAATAATGACCGTAGTTCTTCCTATTCCCATAACATTTTTACCTCCCTATCTATTTCAATCACAATGTCCATATCCAAGAGGAATATATCATAATGAAATTCGCTCTATCCTTCATTATGGAAAATTCTTGATTATCGTAGATTTTAAAAAAATAAAACGTATTTTCAATTACCACTCATGCTTTGGTAATGAACTCTTCTCTGCATCTGTAATACAGTAATTTGTGCACTAATGATTATAACTCTCAATGTTTTTTTTATAATTATTATTATTATTATTATTATTATTATTATTATTATTATTTGTTCAGTATTATTACTGTTATTTCCAGTATTATGATTACTATCTTTTTTACTACTTCAGCAAGTGTGTGGATATTGCTGTTTTATTCATTTTATATCATGTTATCTCATGTATCTAGATTGTGTATATTACTGTCTGCACTTTCTACATTCCATGTATGTGGTCTTGAGCTGACAATTAAATTCATTGTCATTATCATCATTATTATATTTACTGACATGTATGCATGCTAATTTAATCCGAGAATCAAAATCAATGTGCTATGGGATAAATAATCACAAGACAGACACAGAGGAGAGAGAGAGAGAGAGAGAGAGAGAGAGAGAGAGAGAGAGAGTATTGAACGAGAACTGAAGGGTCAGACTGAGTGCTAGTGACGAAGGCACCCTTAATACCTCCACCTCCGACTGCCTCCCTCTCACGCACTTCAAACATTACTCGCAGTCCCCACGGGCTGTGCCACTACCTTATGAGCCTGCATAAATATAAGCCACGGTCACGAATGACTCCTAATTTTGGGACACCCCCACCCCCCCAAACTCTCGCCGTCTTCTGCCACCTTCTCTCTCTCCCCACTGGCAACTACTTCCCCTCTCCCCATCTCCTATAACCGTCTCCCCTCCACTGCCACCTCCCTTCTCCCCTCTTTCCGGCTCCCCCATTCTCCCCAGTGCCCTCCAACTCTACTACCTCCAGCTTACTTAGTATTACACTTTCCAAGTTCCTGCCTTGGGTCTGATGGCCCTTGGACACCCACCTCCGAAACCTTCCCCTTTCTGTATCCTTCCCCTCTTCTATTCCCTCCCCTCCCTCATCGCCCCTCCGCCTATGAAAGTACAAATTCCAGGCTCACGCCTGGGTTTTACTGCTAAACCAGTGTGTTCCGACTTAAGCTCATTATGTTTCTGCGGTGATTTATTTTTTAACCCACAACTGGTCGTGTCACAGTGAGAATTGACCAGAGTGCAACCTGGGATTACTGCCAGGGACGCATACCACAGCAGTTCTACGATGAAAAAGTCTCAGATATATAAATTATACTCTTTTCATTATAAAAATTTAGATTACATAGGAAGAATCGTAAGCTTATTTATCTTAGTAACTACTCTTCAGTATCTTAGTTGTGATTATGATTTATATAGATTTTTGCCATTATGCCAAGCACTGGGGCAACTAAGGCCATTCAACGCTGAAAAGGAAATTGACAGTAAAAGGTTTGAAAGGTGTTACAGGAGGAAACCCTCGCAGTTGCATTACGAAACAATTGTTAGAAGAGGGTGGACAGTAAGATGGAAGAAAGAGAATATGAACGGAGGTACAGTAAAATGAATGAAAGTAGTTGCAGCTAGGGGCCGAAGGGACGCTGCAAAGAACCTTAAGTAATGCCTACATTGCACCGAAAGATTTGCACTGACGGCCCTATCTCTCTAAGGGGTTCAGTATCTTAGTTCAAATGGAAACCATTCGTGAAGCAATTTCGGGGCCGAAATTGAGTAAAAAAAAAACATAGATTTCTATAAGTAAGGTGTCTACAAATAAGTTCAGCGCCTACCTGGCCGAATACCTCATAAGGCAAACCCCCCCCCCCCCCCCCCAACCAATTAACTTGAACTGTCCTACGTCAACAACACTTACAGACAGTCTTAATTTACAACGCAATGACCAAACACAACAGACGGCAGCAAATCTTTGATGAAAAATTATATTTATATAAAAAAAACTATGCGAAATGAAACTGCCATATGGAAATCACAGAATCACTGACTGTCAAATTCTGTTCTATCCTATTTTGATGGAAAGTTTTTATCCCTTCCATTTTAGACTTCCTTGATCACACAGAGACATTCCACTATGTTAAAAGCGTCTAATAATAAGAAATGTTTTTCCTTCATTACATTAACACTATATAAATATAGTATACGTATGTATGTATATATAAGCTAATGTAACGTAGGAAAAATATTATTATCAAACGGTTTTAACACACAAACACACACATATACATACATACATACATACATATACATATAATAATATATATATATATATATATATATATATATATATATATATATATATATATATATAGTTACGTGAAGGATGATCTCATGTGCATAAGTTTTATAGATTAATATTATATTCAACAATGGATATAGGGAAGGCTAAAAGAAAATAGGGAACAGTCATTAAATGGGGTTCAACGAAAGCATGTACTCACCCTCCACTTGGGTATGGCAGGAGGAAGGAGAGACTTTGTCTGGGAGGTTCCTTCTCCTCACATCAAAATTAATACACTTTTTCCTTCCTGCCCCAAGATACACTTAATTCGATAAAAATGACCTACTTTTACTGGGAATTATACAATAGACTGAACTCTTACACTCATCTTTCTGGATCCTTTACTTCCTTAGCCAGGTGGAAACAAATTACCTAGCTCTTTCTCTCACTTCCTTTTTAACAAACAGGACCACCAAGAACTTGAAATAATAACACTACGTTTACACTTAAATCACTTATTCACAAAATATTCACTATTTCCCAGCAAACTTTTTCACTCATGTATAATTAGGGAAAAACAAAAACAAAGGAAATCACATAAAAAGAAAAAAAGAAACTATTAACAAAAATACGAACACAAAAACCAACCATATGAACCACTTCGAAAGGAAAATAATGAGAATTAAGTAAGAAAACATAATGAAGCACTATTTAGAAGTAAACATAGGAAATACCAATGCAGGATTACCCTTTGAGGATTAACACTGAACATTGGTTTGTAACAAAATATGATCATTACATACACACACAAATATATATATATATATATATATATATATATATTATATATATTATATATATATATATATATATAGTTACTAATAGTTATTCCTATATTGCCCCACTTCCTTGATATTTCAAATTTACTTATTTGCTGGGAGAGCAGTCATTTTTACCCCCGCTTTTACAAATTGGGGGACCGGCATGTCCATTTGCCCCAAAGATGTGGGGTAATAAGCCGTAACGACTAGAGACCTAGTGTAGGGTAAGAAGGGCAAGGCGTAGGGGTTACATGGGCTGCTGGGTAGGCTTTAGGTAGTCCTAGCTTTAAGACCTCTTTTCCCACAACTCTGCTGGCTGTGTTTTGCATCTTTCCAGACAATGCGGCAGGCCCTGCTTGTACCGAAGTCCCCCGCAAATGCCCTGACCTCTCTCTCATTTGACTCCAGTTCGTATAGCGGACAGACGTGTTTGCCACTGACTTGTTGTCAGCCCTTTGTTTATCATCGCTGGTTGGAGCCCTCATCAGACATGCTACATGCGCAAGCCACTAAGGTACATCTCGAAAGTGCAAATTCCAACCAGCCCCTATTTCTCCAAGATGAATCTTGCTATTTTCATTTTCAAATTTCCATTTTCTCACTCCTCTAAGGAACACCTTTGTCGACCCTCGTAGCATGTGCCACTCCTGTGACCTCTCCAAGATCAAGATCTTCATTGAGCATTTCATTTAAGCACTAGTGTTCGTCCCCTTGCGTGTGATTGAAGATAAACACCCTCCATAGTGCATTAGTTGTAATATTGTGCAAGAAGTCTTTATTTTTATGTTGTGTATAATTTGGGATTTCATTTCCAGATTGCCCCTGCTGATTCCGTGCTCCCTGTCTCCTTGCAAGCGCTTTTATTACCTGAAAACAAAAATTTGGAAACCAGCTTTGCAGTAGATGTTGAATTCGGCCATTTTTTCATATTGGGAATGATAAGAGTAATTCAGACAGTACACGGCGCTCTTCCCACATGGCCTATATGCCTTGCCTTTATCTCAGGCCATTCAATGTTTTCTTGTAAATAAATGTAATTTAGATTAACTTGCTGAGTTTTTCAATGGCGACCTTGTACACCCCTTAACAGAGTTATCTAAGGTAAGTCAGAAGCGCTCTATTTTTTCCTTTTTCCGCTTGCGTTTTTGACCTGCTGGGTTTTAAAACAAAAGTAAATATATATATATATATATATATATATATATATATATATATATATATATATATATATATATATATATATCATATATTATAATCAGTTATTAATCTTATTTTACCTTGGGAATAACTTACATCCAACAGGAATTAAATATATCAAGCTTATCTGGCCGGACAGGATTCGAATCTATACCTATTGGGCATGACAGGAGATATATCGCACTGGAGAATTTAGGCACTATCACAAATAGCCAGTTGATACAAACTTAGCAACCAGCTTTCATGGCTGAAAGAGACTGATTCTAGTTTTAAGTACATAACCTTAATTAGATACGAATATTTAAAGCAAGAGTTGATATCAACTAGTATCTCTCTTGATAGCAGAATGGGCAAGTCCTATTTTCACTTAATCAAACTAAAACGGCAGAATTTCGAATCCTGTCTACAACATATGCCCTTATATATAGTTCCCAACGAGTGTCAGTTATTCCTACGGAATAACTAAATCGATCTTAAGGGTTATGTGAAAATGTTACAAGTATATTATTGACAATACCATCATACTTAGCTATGCGTTACATGTTTTCTTAGCATTTCATTTATTATGGTGCACAAGGGCTAATTTCGATTTTAAGTATAGAGCCGGAATTCGACCGGAATATGTACAGCACTCGAAATCATCTTCTCTCTATCTCTTGGGAACCGAATGGGCTAGCCCCCGTCTCCTCTGTCTTAATGCTATATGGCTTAGGTTCGAATCCATCGCAGTTCATCGGAACATCTATATATATATATATATATATATATATATATATATATATATATATATATATATATATATACAGTAGAACCTTGACATACGATTGCCCTAATGTACAAATGTTTTGAGATACAACAGAAAATTTGCGAAAATATATGCTTTGATATACAACGAAATATTTGAGATATGATTTTGCAATGAGTGATAGTTGTATAGGCGACCGATAGATGGCGTTCGGTCTGTTTGTTTGTTGGTGCTGCATCGTTAACACGTCGTTGTGTAGTTCGTTGTATTTGTGCCTATTTTTCGTGTTATTTTGTCTATTTTATCATTAACCATGGGTCCCAAAGCTAAAGACAAAGCAGGTGAAATTCATGATAGCCTTGGCAAGTGGCAGGAAGTGTCTGATTTTGTTGAAAAAAGACACCCAGAGAAATTGTCTACAGGGAGAGCGAGTGCCTTATTTAATAGGAGGCAGAAACAGACCTCTCTTGATCGTTACTTTATGAAGGTCTCACGCAGTGAAAGTCAAGAAGAAAGTGAGGCCAAAAGGCCCAGACCTGAAAGTGATGAAAGTCAGGAAAGTGAGGCCAAAAAGGCCAGACATGAAGGTGATGATGAGTAAGTGTTTACGTAATTGAAAAAAAAATAAATAAAAATTAGTTTAGCAATGTTATTGCATTTGTGTTTATTACGTAGTTATTAGTGTACATACGTAAATAAAAAGAGAACAAATCGTTCCCTGCCACCCCTCCCTACATCCTCCTCCTGCTGGCCTCACGTCATCTTTCGTTGTGGTAAGTGGAATTCCTTTCTTTTTTTATTGATTTTATTAACATTTATTATCATTTATCACATTACTATGTTATTTTATGATTATGTGTGTTATTACTCGTTTATTTGTGTATAAATTGTGTATATTATATGTAATTTAGCTGTGTTTTGGTGTGGTTTCATAGCACTAGAACGGATTAATACATATTACATTATTTTAAATGGGAAAAAATGCTTTGAGATACAACTGTTTTGATATACGACAATGGTAACAAACAAATTAAATTCGTATGTCAAGGTTCCACTGTATATATATATATATATATATATATATATATATATATATATTATATATATATATATATATATATAGTATATGAGATTGACTAATGTCCACAAAGCAATTTCACAATTACAAAATATTATATCCTGGGATTAACTTATACAAAAAGAAATTTACACATAAGTGCTCCTAGCCTGATGTCTGTTCCAACCTATGTCTATGACGTCACTCACGGTGGTAACTACTGATAGACAGACATCCTCACTTATTCGCCCCTGGCAGAAGGTGAACGCCAGCTCGCAAGATTACAAGACCAGCATGTTACCAACTGTACTCTCTTACTCAGATTCCTGCTGAATTTAAGATATGTACATCAATAATTATCACATCACCGTGATTCATATAAATCATTCGAGCTACAAATGTCCTTTAATATCTAATTCGCTCTACCTCGGAATTAATATATTTTCATATATGTAAACTGAAGGGGAATTTTTTTAGTTGATAATAATTTCGTCCTCTCGAGGCTTCGAACCAGCGCCCAGCGGACAGAGAAGATATCAGGACTTCAGTGACGTTATCGATTCGGCTAACAAGTGAGGACGAAATTATTATCATCTAAAAAATTCCCCTTCGGTTCACGTATATGGAAATATATTAATTCCGAGGTAGAGCAAATTAGATATTAAAGGACATTTGTAGCTCGAATTATTTATATGAATCACAGTGATGTGATAATTATTCATAATATGGATACGTCCAGTAAACGTTCAAATTTGTTAACATGGTAGAGGGAGTTGGATATCGATTCTAATTACAAATACCCGAGTTCGACGGTGATTTGTAAGGTCGGAGTCGGTATAAACTTATAACCTCACTTGTTAGCCGAATCAATAACATCACTGAAGTCCTGATTTCCTCTCTGTCCCCTGGGTGCTGGTTTGAACCCTTGAGAGGACGAAATTATATATATATATATATATATATATATATATATATATATATATATATATATAAGTAATTTTCAGTCTGTTTGTCTGTTCACTATGCATGCCCAGACTATGAAAGCTAGGGCCACCAAATCTTTACCATAGACTCCCACCCCCACCATGAAGGTTTAGTCAAAAGCCGTAATTCGAGGGACGTTTCTATGGGGCCTTAACCACTTTTTTTATCATACCCCCTCATTTTTTACAACTTTTGGAGTTGACAGCAAACTCTTTGGTTTTTTCACAACTTCTTTGGCCCGATAGAATAATTTAAAAATGCTAAGGCTTTTTCAAACATCTTTGGCTTAACAGGATCCAAGTGATTACTTATTCTGAAAGTTATTGCATAATCCGTCCTGTAGGGATTGTCATCATAGAAGGCATGGCTCTTTTTATCCCGAGCAATCTCGGGTACATCAGTATATCATAGATATATATATATATATATATATATATATATATATATATATATATATATAGTGTGTGTATGCATGTGTGTGCGCATGCGTGCACAGGCACCCCATTTTCTATGGGCATACACATGGGTTGGTGCTATCCCGTGACCTCGTAGTTGTCCTATCAGCCGCATGGTGAGGCAATGACCACATAGCAGTCGGCTCGTATGGAGCCTTCAAACCTTGCTCTTTGGGTGAATCCCATCACCAGTTCATTTGGCGCCTGCAGGGGAATTTTTTCTCCAAACAGCTTCACGCCTGGAAGATAGGTTTCGAGGCAGTCACAGGGTCGAAAGAAAAAATTAACAGTGTCCAGGGAAAGATAATAAAGAGATTTAAGGAAGTGAAAAGTTTTCCATGACCTCCTTTGCCAGTCAGCAGTGTGATTAAAAATTACTGTACTTCTTTTGAAACGAAAAAAACAATTCAAGTTTATGGTAAATTCTCTTCAAGGAATAAAAGTTTTGTTTTACTATACATTTCTTTGCAAAGCTTGGAGGGTCAGCTGACTCGGGAGGGGTATCCCTACATTGATTATATATATATATATATATATATATATATATATATATATATATATATATATATATATATATATATATCATTACAAGACAATTGGGAATATTTCCTGCCGGAAATTTACCATTATCAGATAACTGCCAAGTGGAGAATTACCATGTAATAAGTACAATTTATTACGAAAAAGGATGGAAAGGAAAAACCAATGCTATTCAAGCTTTATGTGAATTTATTTAGAAGTATTCATTCACTGCTAAAAATCATTACAATCTTAACTTTACTTGAATTTATTGATAAACATTAAGAAATGTTGACAAACCAAAAAAAAAATTGCATATCATATGTGATGCCATTTAACACAACTTCTATTATTACTGTAATATTTTGAGATGAGGATTGAAAGGAAAACCTTTTACTATCAATTTCCCCGTTTACTTTTAAACTTCCATCTTACAAATTAGCAAGCATGTCTTTTAACCCTTAATGGACAGATACCTTCATATGAGTGACAATAGGAGGTTTTGAGTGGTGGAAGGATTATCTTCTGGTGATTAAGCACATATTATCTATATTACGTGCCATCGATTTGGAGAAAACGTACAGGAAAGAGGTTCCATTATTCAATAACCTACAAATTTTCCAACGGCAACTTTTAGACTGGCTTAACTCGTCAGTTCTAGGTGTCTCACGAGTCAGTTGTGTACTTGACTTCAAGTACACATGACATCTTTTTATATATTTGCTCATAAATATACCCAAGGGTTGCTGTTGGTTTTAGTTTTTATCTTTTATGACAGTACCTACGTCACCTATAATTGTAATTTTGCAAAGAAAAGTGCAAAGAAATATTAGAAAAAATATAAAATCTAAAAAAAGTGACTGCATCTTCAATCTCAGTAAATTTACGTAAATATTTTACAACAAATATACTCAGAACTTGTACTGATTTTAGTTTTTATTTGTTATGATATTGTGTGAGATGTAATTATAATCTTCCAAAATAAAATAAAATTATCATAAAAAACCATGTATTACTTGGTAATATTTACAATCGTCTTGTAAGACGCACCACAAGGGGTTGTAAATAGTCATTTTCAACTTTTTGTGGAAGGTAGGGAGAATTTTTTTTCTTACACCTTGTTCATTTAAAAATTTTAGGCAGGTCCCCAGTTTTGAAACTGATCAAAGCGCATTATTTTGAGGATAAGGAAGAAGTTTCTATAGTCAGGTTTTTGGCTGACCCTAATTGGGAGAAGAACTTGTTTTGCGAAGAAATTACAGTGGCCATTAGATTTGTATACAACATTAATTCAGTGTAAGTATGTTGGGAAGGCCAAAAGGGTTTACAACACTTTCGATGAGACTCTGGCATCGGATTATGACAGTGTTAAGTCCATCATTTTGAAAGCCTATGATTTGGTGCCAGAGGCTATCGGCAAAAATTTTGAAATTTAAAAACTCTACTGAGACATACATAGAGTTTGCCAGGAAAAAGACCCAATTTCTGGATGAGTGGCTAAATTCAAAAGAGGTGGATGACTTTGCAAAGCTGAGAGACCTTATCTTGATAGAAGAGTTTAAAAGGCTTATGTCTAGGGAGATGCGTATTCATCTAGAGGAGCTGAAAATAGATTCGCTTCAGGGGCTCGGCATTTAAAGGCAAATTGTTTCCTTCGTAAGAAGCGGTTGGAAAATTCTCAAAATCCTATAGTAGTTACTGAGAATAAACAAAGGCAGATGGTAGTTAATGAAAAGGATAAGTGACTAAAATTTCAGAAGTATTTTTTGAATGGGACAGTATATTCCGATTGGGACAAATGTTTCGCACAAAGAGTTAAAAATTGAGGGATACCGGTGCTGCGCAATTGCTCATTTTGAAAAAGGCGGTTCCCGAAAAATTTCTTTTAACTAATAATGAGTTTGTTGTGCTAGGGGGTTTTCCTATTCCTCTTACCCTCTTGAGGACATGTTGTTGAGTCAAAGTATTTTTCTGGTATGAATAATCTTGCGGTTGTTAGTAGTTTACCAGTCCCTGGAATTCACCAGTTGTTAGGAAATGATTTGGCCTCTGATCATAACCTATCATTACCTATTTTGACAATTGTATTCGAAGTGGGCGTATCGAGTCTCGGTTGTGACCCATTCTAGTCACAAGATGTTGATCTTGAAGACGTCAATCTTGATTTAGAAGTAGTTGACAGACTGTATGACTTGTAATAGTAGTAGTAGTGATGAAACCAATAATTCTAGGAATATTAATTGGGACGTGAAAACGTTTTAGAGAGTAACAAGGTAAAGAATAAATGAATATAACCTTGGTATTCCTTAGGATTTGATGAAACCTTCAAATGTCAAGGATGGAGGTTTGATCTACCGTTTTAGCAGGTCGGTGGCTGCACCTGCGGAACAGGTAGAGGTCAGGAGATAGTTGATGGTCCATAGGGAGCATCGTGATAAACTTTTGTTATTAGTGTACAAAAATAATTTACCTGGTCACTTTGGTGTAAAAAAGACTTTTCAGAAATTAGCAGAATCTTTCTATTGGTCAGGGATGAACATAGATGCAAGAGTCTCTTTCTATTGGCCAGGGATGCACAAGGATGCAAGAGCTTCTTTCTATTGGCCGGGGACGTGCTAGGATGCAAGAGTCAGTTGTTATCATGTAGACTGTCAACTTGTTGGAAAACCCAATCAAGTACAGAAAGCTCCACTTATTCCCATCCTGGCAGTTGGAGAGCCATTCAGGGAGGTGATCATAGATGAAGTGGGCCCTTTGCCGCAGGCACATGGCGGGAATAAGTATATTTTGACTATCATAGAGAGGATGTCCCAGGCAGAGAAAGTTGTTGATTGTCCAATTGGATTTGTCACAAGGTTTGGATTTCCAAAAATAGTACAGAGTGACTGCAGAACATATTTTACCAGTAAATATTTAAAAATGCAAATGACTGAACTAGGGATTAACCATATAACTTCTTCATCTTATCATCCAGAGAGTCAGGGTCAGGTGGAGAGATTTCATCAGACTCTCAAATCAGTGTTAAAGAAATTGTTTTGAGGCAAGTAATTACTGGGATAAGGTGTTGCCATATGAACTGTTCGCTATACGGACAATTCCAAATGAGTCTGTTAGTTTTACTCCATTTCAATTGATTTTTGGCCACCGTGTCAGGGGACCCCTGCATACAGTAAGGGAACATTGGAAGGGAGATAGCCTGATCCAAATGTTTTAGATTATGCCTCCACTTTACGGGAATCATTGCACTGAGCACAGTCTTTTGCTCAGGAACACCTGGCAGAAGCCCAAGCATCCATGAAATATAAGTATGATGTAGGTACTTGTATAAAGAATTTTAATATTGCTGACGAAGTGCTGGTGTTGCTGCATAAAAGCCCTCATAGCTTATGTCAGCAGGGATGGAGTCTCCAGGATAATCACCAGTTACTGGGGAGACAACTTCACATCCATCGTGTGACGCGCCCTCGCTGATAGTCTGGGGAAGAAAATAATGCATACGACTTGCTACAACATCTAAGCCAACGACGTCATTGAGAGGCTACACTGATCACTAAAAACATCTCTCACTGCCAGATGCCAAGGCAGGAGCTGGAGGAGGGAACTAACTTGGGTCCTACCGGGCCTGAGAACTACGCCGCACACAGCATTCAACGCATCTGCAGCAGAAGTCCTGTACAGTCAAGCATTGTCGTTGCCAGCAGACATCTTCCAAGAACAAACAAATCGGACATAGCCATCTGACACCCAAAAAATAGTAGAAAGAATAATGCGAGCAAAGATGACCTGCCATGCGAGCAGAAAGGGGTACATCCTTGGTGATCTACAGAATGTAAAATGTGTTCATACAGGTAGATGCACACAGACATCCCATCTCCACTCTACTCAGAATCACACTGCATCCTTCAGAGGTGACCCAATGTATACTAGATGACAGTAGATGGAAGAACGATGTGTTTTCCACTGATCGCAGGAAACCTGCTTACATACCAGACACCGGCCTACAGCTGTAGACCTCTGCCTCTCCCGGGTGTGTGTGTGTGTGTGTGTGTGTGTGTGTGTGTGTGTGTGTGTGTGTGTGTGTGTGTGTCCCTGTAGCGACCACGTGTGCAGTCCCACATACACCTACAAGCAAAATATCTTTCTGGGCTCGGCAGTGTCGCTCCGTGAGGTTTTCACTCGCCCCAGAACCATACCGACACATTTTATAAAGGTGAGCGAGCCAGAATATTCTGGCATGTCCAATTTAGCAGTATTTTACCTTAGAAATAGCGCTAAAGGAACCTATTTCACTGGGCGACACGGCTTCCTCGCCCAGAAATAGATTTTTCCTACGTCAAAATCCCTTTTTATCCCACAAGAGAAACCATGCGGTTGAGAGGAATACAACTTTTCTTGCATGTCTTTTGTATATATATCTCCATTGTCATTATTGTCATGATGTATGTAATTATTACCATTGTATGTATCATTATGCTAGTTTTAGAAACATATGTGCATAACCTTCAGTCAAATGTTCTGTATCAATTTGGATGAATGTTTCTGTTTGTGAACAAACACAGATGGTTGAATTTAATCCCTTTTTCGACCTGTCAGAAATCGGGAGCTACATTCCAGCCCGCACGAGCTCTTGACCTGTGTGAAAGTTTAGTAAATAAATTTGAAAGCTGTTACTCCGTATCTCATTCGACCTCGCATCACTCTATCATCTTACAAAAGATAGCCTGATAGTATTAACCATATCAACAGTCAGTATTCCAATAGCTTCTTGTGAATATAATGTTTTTAAATCTTTTTTAGCCCATTATGGTGTCTGATAAAAAGTGAGATAGGAAAAGACATTCTGGTCGAAGTTTAGCAATATACATACGTACCATCTGAATGGCAAGAATAAAAGTAGTACTGTGCTATATTGGGAGTGCAAGAAAAGAAATATAAAGATTGTGGAGCTAGAGTACACACGAACTCACAGAAATGCAAATTTGAAATTTAAAAACATGCAAATAACCATATACACTATTCAAGTAAAGATAAAGTTGAAGCTAAACAAGCTGAAGGAGATTTAAAGCTGAAATGGTTTCTCATCAATCAAGTCGTTCCTTACTGAATTTGCCGCCGGTCTTCAGGAATGCGTACTTTCTCAATTGCCAAATCTATGTCATGTGAGTAAAAATATTAGGAATTGGAGACATAAAGAGTTAAATTTCCCACCTTTTCCATCCGATAGAAGCGGCTGTGATATTCCATTCCAACTTCAAAATCTTTCTTTAGGAGCCCGATTTCTTCAATATGACTGGAATAAGTGAAGGCGATTTAAAATAGTGATCTTTGTTTCGAATGAAGGACTGAAGGATCTTAAGCAGCAAAAAAATTGAGCTCGATGGTACATTCAAGATAGCTCCTGAAATGTATAACCAGATTATCACCGTTCACGCTCAGATCGAAAATGTAAGAAAACAGGCTGCCTACAGAACTGCTTCCAACAAAAATCAAAGAACTTGTTGGTGCTACTCCTGAGCATGTAACAGGTGATTTTGAAAAAGCCTCTTAAAAGGCAGTAAAAGGCGTCTTTCCTAATGCTAATCATAATCGCAGTCTTTTCCATTTTAGTCAACCTCTACGCAGGAAAATGATTAACATAGGAGTAAGACATCAATATCGTAATGATAAAGTTGACTTTGAAAATGCAAAATTTCTCAACACTCGCGTTTGTGCCACTCCAAGGTGTCATATCTGCTTTTGAAGAGCTCTCTGATGACGAAGACATCCCCCCTGAATTGGTATCATACTTTGAATACGTATACGTATATAGGAATGGAAAGAGAAACTCGACGCAGCAGGACTATAAATGAACCGCTTTTCCCGGTTGAAATTGGGAACGTTTATTCCCGTTTTGAGAACTCACTGCCTCGCACTAATAATAATCGTGCTGAGGCCTTTACCAATTCCTGGAATAATTCCGTCAGCAACAGTCACCATAATATGTGGAAATGAATATAGTCTCTGCACAAAGAATGAGTACAGAAACCTACACGTTCGACTTGCCAACCATATTTCAACTGATAACAGCAATAATGAAATGTTGTATTTAAGGGGCATCGCATATAATAAGCACATTTTGCGGTGTATCAACATTTCGAAGTAAAATTTTTCAATAAATTTAGGTAAAGATTTTATTTTAACGATATCATACATTGTATGTAAGTAGTAAACGGATACTTTTCAACGAATTCAAATAGTTTTGATAGTTATGATATTTAACCTAAATAATTATTTTAGAAATTATAAGTAGTAAATGGCAACTTCCAAATAAATTCACAAATTTTTTATAGTAATGTTTTTTCTTTCAATCCTTGTTATTATATATATATATTATATATATATATATAATATATATATATATATATATATATATCATATGTATATATATATGTAGTAGTTATTAAATGGTAATTTTCCGCCTGGCAGTTTTCGACATGGCAATTATCCCACAATAGCAGTTTTCTCATAATGGCAATTTACCAAAGGGAATATTCCCAATGGAAAATTTTACCCTGGGGGTTTCCTAGAGCAATATATACATAGTGTATGTGTATATATATATATATATATATATATATATATATATATATATATATATATATATATATTACACACACACACACACACTCAAGACACAATTTCGAAGGCGTAGTGGAAGGCACAATCATCATCCCAGTTTACCCACGACAGTTGCTGTCGCTACATCTCCAAGGCTGAAATTCTTTACAAACCATCTTACGGGAGTTTCACGTAAAAGACCGATTAAATTTTGAACGTTTGCTGTTGTCAGTATTTGGATAAATAAACTGCAATATTATGTCTTACGAATATTCGATATTTAGACAACTACGCTGCCTAAAAGCTCTTGGCTATTTATTAATTCTCATATTACTTGTTTCTGGTTTTACTGAGGCAGATACTGCCTATACTTGAGTGTAAGTATATCTCAAATCTGATTTTAATCTATACGCAAAAACATTAATTCGTTTGACTTAACTTACAGTTTTCGCCTTAAGAAAATACAATTTAAAACATGATATTCTAAAAAGAGAAGTTAACGGTAATAAACATCTTTTTTCTGAATGCTAAAACACCTTGGCACATCTGGAGACCGTAGGAAGGCTGCTCCTATATGGCCATATAATAATGGGCCCAGCCACACCTTCTATCGTCTTCGGCTATCAACCCCGAGAGAGAGAGAGAGAGAGAGAGAGAGAGAGAGAGAGAGAGAGAGAGATTCGGTTTTTTGTCGGTCACTTCAGCATTCCAGATGACCGGGAAAGTGGGCCGGCTTTGCTCTACAAGAAGAGACGTTAAGAAGATGAGGGTACAGAATAATTATGTATCTTTCTTTCTTTTTCTTTTTATTTTTTGGGGGTCTAAAAATATTCTATTAAAAATGGAATGCGGACAGGATGTGAAGGAACGTAAATACGAGTGGTGTCCATATCGAATATAACATTACTACATAGATATTACTAAAATTTTAACCATCTTTGATCTACAATGTTACTAATAACAGTGATAAGAACATTAACGAAGAAAATAAATATCAAAGTCTACATAACAATATCAATAAACATGAAACAAGAAACGTTATATTATTATTATATTATACAGAAGATGAACCTGCCCTATCCATATGGAACAGGTCGTTAAGGTCTATTGACTTGAAATTTAAGCTTCCAAAGGATATGGTGTTCATTTGAGAGAAGCAACAGCATCTGATAGGAATTATAGAACGAAGAGATCAGTTATCAGAAAAAAAAATAAATCACTTAGTAAATAGATAAAAATGTAAGTAAATTATATATACAAGAACTGTTTTAGGGAAGAAATGCACTGCGTCTTTGCTTGAACTTTTGAGGTTCTAATTGTACAATATCCTCAGGGAGACTGTTCCATAGTCCAATGGTGTGAATATGATGATAATAATAATGATAATAATAATTATAATATAATAATAATAATAATAATAATAATAATAATAATAATAATAATAATAAATGAGACATTTAACCTATTAAGCTACTTCAGTTCATCAAAAGCAAAAATTAAAATCTGAATGATTTGTGAATTATTCAGAACGACCTATAGATGAAAAACGGACTGATGAAATTGAATCTTTCATATCTCTAAAAATAATGATAGCATATACAAGTTGCCTCAATTGGAGTGGGCAGGCTGAGTAAGATTTGGAAACCAAACAGACTAAAACTGCCCCGAAAGATTCTGTCCTGCTGAAAATGAAACTTTAAAGAAGCACATCAGGAGTCAGACAACAGGATAGCGTCAAAAATGATACCGGAGGTTTCATATGTAGACGAGGTGACTGAAAGGAAGATTTGGACGTGTCCCACGCACAACCCCTGCCATACTGATGAATAACAGTCCCAGCTGGGCTCCTGTGAGCACCTGCGGAATTTGAAGGAAGACTTAGACATTCTTAGAGAGAACTATGAGACGGGAGAACTGGAGATGCATGGAGATAAATGTGGAAGATAGAAGCACTGGGAAGACATGAGTGGCGGATTTCACAGAGGTCTTTTGAGGTCGCAGGGCGCTGGAGGTGACAGAATTATTGTAGTTAAAGAATTTCACTAGAAAAAACTACGAACAAAACGGAGAGCTTGTAACATTAATAGAAGATATACTGCGAGTCAGAAAAATTCATGTGACCGAGACCTGAGACTAAATCTTCACTGGGAATCAAATGATATTTCTGTAAAAATATCATTATTATTTTATGAGATCTACGATGAAAAGAAAGGTTCTGGAACGCATATAAACACTTCAAATTGCCATAAGACTTATGCTTATGGGATCCTACCGCTTCCTGTTCTGTTATTCTTAGCAACTGCCACATCCGCCGAACTTGGAGAGAAAACTGGCAAGTTTAGACATATTTTGTCAAGAATTGTCAAAAATACTATAAATATAAGCCACGAAAATGCACGTTGCAAAACAACATTGATCAATTGGCATCTTTTATTCCAACTCATATTTCCCTAATTCTTTACTGACATGAATTAATGAAGCTTCAACAATGATTAAACTATCAAATAAGCAAGAAACTAGAGGAATTATAAGCTTCTGTCCTTCATTCTAACTCTCATTAATATTAAGATTTTTTTACACAATCTGTGGTTGTTAGTAAAGAAAAACTGAGATTTTTAAAATATACAGTCATGAGATTCTTAAAATATACAATTTCTAAAAAAAAAAAAAAAAAAAAAAAAAAAAAAATATATATATATATAATTTACATATATATTAAAAAAAAAAAAAAAAAAAAAAAATGTATATATATATATATAATATATATATATATATATATATATATCTATATATATATATATATATATATATTAAAAAAAAAATAAAATTTTACAATTTCCCAATCGGATTCATGGGCTTGAATGTAAGCAATTCCAGAATTTGAAGCTAAGGCAGATAAGTCAGCCACACTGCCATGACACTTTATTCAGACAGAGAAACTAATATAAACCAATTTCCTAAAAAAAAAAAAAAAAAAAAAAAAAAAAAAAAAAAAATTATATTATAATATATATATAATATATAATATATAATGTATATATTATCTATATAGATATATATATTAATATATATATATAAAATGTAAAATACAATTTTACAATTTTCCCGAATCTGGATTTCATGGGCTTGAGAATGTGTGTCAATCGTAAATAATAATACCAAATGTAAGCATATGACTACTTATCAAAAAGTTTTTGAAGTCACAGATTTATTACAATAAATATTTCGGTTGTCGGCATCATATAAAAGATATAACTTTTTTTTTTTTTTTACTGTTCTTTAAGGTTAAATTCCAGAATTTGCAAGGCAGATAAGTGCTAGCCACATACTGCATGACACTTTTATTCAGACAGAGAACTATTCAAAGTTAACAATCAGGCAACAGACAAAGGTTCTTCATAAGCAGAGAAACTACAAATCTGAAATACTTCTTTGAGCATTCACTAAATGGCGCCACACACAAAGGAAAAAAATTCTTTTGCCCTTTAAGTAATCATATCATCCCAACAAAAGGTGACAGAGAAAACTGCAAAAACAATCTGTATGAGAACACGTACACAGATTCTATAGTGAGCTGGAAACGGTGAAATACCTTACATAGAACGTGATTATTAGACCTGATAAATGTTCTGCAGACCACAGACTCTTAATTATTTCAACCACATTAGTACATGACATGTAGAAAACAATCTTTGTATTTCAAGTTTTAAAATAACCCGTGACCTTGAAAAGTAGGCCAAGAAAGGAAAAATGATTATGGGACAATGACTACCTACTTCCAAAATGAGTCCTTACGAGTTTCATAGGCCTCCGGGATCAATAAATCTCTAGAAAATAATCACTACCTCTAACCGAACTTACTTACGAGTTTCAAGAAAATCTCAGAAAGGTAAAATATTGGTCTTCAAATTTACGGTTGGCCTTCAAAATTACAAAATGGTAAGAAATATTGGGTTTTATCAAAATAAGATGAAAAGGAAATGCTGAACATTAAGTTCAAATATGATTGTGAAAAACAGGATATGGTATATAATTACCGAAAACTCTACCGTCAACACAATATGTCATATTCTGAAGAGAACAGACTTCTTTCCTAATTTCTGAAAACTTGAAGTCATGCATGCACACACACACACACACACACACACTATATATATATATATATATATATATATATATATATATATATATATATATATATATATATGCATGGTTTTTGCATACATCCCATATGTTTTTGATACCAAGTTCTCACGCAGACTCACGCAAATAATAGAACAGGAAATTCCATGCCTTCAACTCAAACTTATTTCTAACAATCCATGCAGATTAGGCTCATTTTTACCTTTAAAGATCGCCTGCAGGCCTTCATGAGATCGAACGTTGTTTACAAATTCACATGTCCTGGATGTCCGGGCTCTTACGTTGGATTAACACGTAGGTTACTGCAGGTGAGATATTGCAGTCACATGGGTTACAGTTTTCGTACAGGTCAGAGAATTAAGCAACCAGAATTCTCAAATATTAAAAATCATGCAGCAATATGTAAAATAGAAGTCTTGAAACAGCACTTCTCCATTATTGGTTATACGAGGACCCAGAGCACTTAACTACCTTAGAGTCCTTACTCATTAAAAGGCTGGTTCCTTCATTAAACAGTAACTCTATGGCTTCACCTTTGTATCTGGCATAGCTGTCCGTTTGTTGGAACACCAAAGCTTGTCATTCCGTTCTCTGTCTCTTACCATGGATGGTTGGTGTTCTTAGTTCTCTCTCTCTTGGTTCTTTTGCCTTGTTTTTAAAATCTTTAACTTTTAAACTTTTACGGTATTTTAATGATGTAATATTTTTAGTATTTATTGTGAGTTCCTTTTATAATGTAATTGTTTTTTTTTCAGACTGATGATGCACCGTGCTTTTTTTGTGTGCGAAACGTTTCTTAAATAAACTTGATGTCTACTAAGATGTATCACGAAACCCTCTGAAATACTGTGACATTGCTCATATATATAATATAATATATTATATATATTATATATGACTGGGAATATATATTATATATATATATATATATATATATATATATATATATATATATATATACACGTTGGCTTTACAACTGACCTGTTACCTTGAAAAGATATGTCAAGGACAAAAATATTTGAATACATTAATAACCAACCTGTAATTAACATAAATACTAATACCGTAAGGAGACAAAAACTTCAACCGAGCGAGAGCAATTTATTTCCCTAGAGGGGTCCCCTTCCTCCCTAACCGTTACCTCTTTATCTCGTGATGTTCAAAAGTCATGGCCAAGGTCTGACTGAAAGTGAGACAACCGGCCCAACGAATAGGTCAAAAGCTACATTTTTATGTATCCAAAAGTGTTTGTGTAAAAATCCACAGGTAATTCAGTGTAATCCTCTTAACATTTAAACAGGCAAACAGGATTGAAAACAATCTCCTTGTCAAAGGCAACAAAATTAAGTTATGTAAGGCGCCACAAGGTCAACCTTAAATTTGAAGACCATTATTTTACCTTTCTTTGAGTTTCTTGAAACTCGTAAGTTCCGTTTGAGGTAGTGATTATTTCCCGGAGTTTTAAGCCAAAGCCCAATAGCCCACTGCTCAAAAAATTATTTCGCCAAAAAATTTATATTCCTATCTGACCAAAAGACTAAATGAAACCAAATCAAATCCATTATTGAAAGTCAAAAAGGGAATATTCAATTTGGTTTACATAAACCTACGGTAATGCCTGGGGCATTTGAAGATATGATTTTTGTTTCATCTCTTACTTACGAAGTGCGCGCAATCAACCGTATCTCATTGCGTCATCGTACTACATTGAGGTATAAACGCGCGCGAACTTTCTACGGTTGATAGAAAAAATAACTAAGCAACCACAGTTTTCTTATAAAGAATCTCCTACATAATTTGAATCCTGTTGTATTAATAAGTACTTTCAGGAAACTAAAGGACAGCCCTTCCGGAAATGACGCGAATAGCAAGTTCCGGGTATATGACGTTCTCAGAGTGAGAGTGAGGTTTCTCTCTCCATTCACCAATGACTGATGAGAGAAAGCACGGACAACAAGGAGAGAGAGAGAGAGAGAGAGAGAGAGAGAGAGAGAGAGAGAGAGAGACAGCGCGCTAGCTAGCAAGCATCTCTAATAGCACAGATGTTGCCGGGTTAAAGAACATGCACGAATATGAAGACATCACATAAAAAATAAAATAGACGCAATTGCATTCTTTCATACTAACGTGCCTTTCTTAATATGAGAGAGAGAGAGAGAGAGAGAGAGAGAGAGAGAGAGAGAGAGAGAGAGAGAGAGCTCAGGTACCTTCAATAGCACAGCTGGTGCCCGGTGAAAGTACACCGCAAGAATAAAAAAAAATAAAAATAAAAACACACACACATGTATAGAAATCACATTCATTGAAACTAATGCATAATTCCATGATAGTCGCATGAACATATCAGATGTACAAATATCGTGTCCGGAAGAAGAGAATCCAAGCTGGTTTTATAATAACCAATAAGAGAGATTTAAAGTCATTTACCCACCAAGAGAGATTTCACAAGTAATTCTAACCAATAAGAGATATTTAAAGTAATTTGCTCACTAAGAGAGATTTAGAGTCATTTAACCACTAAGAAAGATTTAAAGTATTTTAACCAATATGAGAGATTTCAAGAAATTTAACCAGTAACAGAGATTTAAAGTAATCTAACTATTACGATAGATTCAGAGTAATTTAACCACAAAGAGACAAGAGAACATAAGTTACTTTATTTGTTGACAAAGGAAGGATAGGAAGTTTACCTTTAATAAGCGCTACAGAGAAAAGAGAAAAATAATAGACTAGACACAAGAACAAAGACAGGTCAGTCTGTTCGAAAGTGCCTCATGATGATTAGGCCTAGAATACCAAAATGACCCACATTCTGCCTTGTTTGGGAGAGGAAGAGAAGAATGAACGAAATGTTTATCATCGTCTTACACTGTTTTACCAAAGTTCTACGACAGATCTCGTTGTTCTTTTTTAACCATAGAAGCAATTTATTCTAAGGAGTTACAATTGGACGCGTTCTAGTATTTGGAAGAATGTTTACCTGCTTGACCACCTTTTATTATTTTTTGCATGGTGTTTTTACATTGCGTGGAACCATGACCACCTTTTAGCTTGCCCCATACAATCATTGTGCACAGGTTGACTAATAATAAATATGAAAAAAAATTCAAATAAATTCTAAATACCAATATATTTCTGACTAAAAGTGGCCATAAATTAACTGAATGTAACATTATTCTTTTTTGCATATAAAGAACAATCTTCCTGGCATATGCAGATGCCCATTAAAAAAAGGGTAGTTCTTGAGAATCTTGTATGTATGCATCTAAAACTTCATCATATTCCAAGAGTTAGGAGCCCTTCACAG